>NC_058406.1:67837775-67967342 GCF_002201575.2 Neomonachus schauinslandi
TAAGCGACTGCCTTCGGCTCAGGTCATGATCCTGGAGTCCCGGGATCCAGTCCCGCGTCGGGCTCCCTGCTCGGCAGGGAGTCTGCTTCTCCCTCTGACCCTCCTCCCTCTCATGTACTCTCTCTCTCTTATTCTCTCTCTCTCAAATAAATAAAATATTAAAAAAAAAAAAAACTAGTGGGGAAAAAATAAGAGACAGAAAGAAAGCATCTGCCAGGTGGGTTTTCCAAGTCCTGATTATTAAACAGTAATTTTCATCAGATTTTAAATGCTCCCATCGATAGCAAGATTGTAGATGGATGATACAGCTAAATCGCTGCTGATAGACAATTAGTTGAGTCTGCTGTCTCAAGCCAAGATTGGCAGTAGAGTCTACTACTCTTGTAATCAAATTCCTCAACATTCAATACAGCAGGCCTGAGTTTTCTAGTTAATGTTACGAAAGCAGCATTGAATAGATACAAATGGCTTAATCTTCTTCTGCTGTCATATTCTCCCACCCTGGTCTATGTAATTAGGAAAATGCTACATCTCATGTCCTGAAGAGTGAATACAGTGGACTGTTAATCATTATATTTACATGGTTTATATAAAAAAAATTTTAAATTCATGAGTACTGTAAGATTTCTTTCAAAGAATATTAATACATGTACAATACCTGAATATATGTTATCGTGTCTGTAGCTTACTGATGTGTCTACGGTGCTTTCTTAAAGAGAATCGTTACATAACAAAAATTCAGGCAGAGCAACTGTTGAAGAAAAAAGTGCACATATTTTTGTTTGTATGTATGTATGTACATAATAATATTTGTACATATATGTACATAATACAAACAAGTTTGGAGTTTGCACATTCCAAGGAAAAGACACATTCACATATAGATGAAAATATAATCCTACATTTAAATAAAAATGTGACATATTAAAATGTATCCTGAAAGTACTTCTAGTAAAGCCTATTTTATAAAATGTATGGTGAATTGTATTTTATCTGTATTTTACACCAATGTAATATTGATTTCCTACAAAAACACATAAATAAAAGATTTATGAGGAGTGTAGCAAATCTCATTTGGCCAACAAACCGTAACTCTTTTGTGTCTGCTTTATGAACAGGAGCAAAAATGGTAATGCTTCACATATTTCAATAATTTATCAAAAATGTACAAATGTTCATCATTTAAAAATAATTAAGAGAATAAAAATAATAATGGTGATTAATAACAAAATACTAAGGATTTATTTAACTCCCTAACACTCTTACAAACAACAACAACAAATTTATGTATGTGTGTCTGTGTATAATATATAAAGGGATGTGCAGTTTGCACTTTCAAAAATGAGTTTACAAAAAAAATAAACAAATGAGGAAATGAATAGGCAAAGAATATGGCTTTTGAAATACAATAGGTTTTTGAGACCTATCAAGCAATAGTGATTACTTAAAAAATACAAAACATAGCAGCTTGAATCTGATTGAAGTGGTTCCACACTGTGCGGGCCAAGGAGGCAAGAATCTAGAAGTATGGGCAGAGGACAGGGAAAGCATAGCTGCAGAACTTGGACAGACCGTGCTCCTTTTATCTCTATGACCTCCACCCTCCCTGTTTCACCTTCCAAGGTTATACCCCCGAACTTGGGACAGCAATCGGGGGAGATTTCCGTTGAAGCTGTTCTTCCCTCCCCTAATCTATTCTTTCACATAATTAACTGCCTGACTTATTTGTCCTCTGATTTTATCTGAGGAGCTGGCGAATTTCACTAATTCCTGCAGTTACCACATATCAATGTGAAAGAAGTATTTAATTCCCAAGATGAAAAGCAAACATTCAGAGTATGCACAGTAAGACCAAAATCCTGGGAAGTTAATCATACTCGTCACTCTTGTAGCACCTTCCAGCCAGTGATTTCAAAGCCCTTAGAAAGTAAAAGCTTATCACTCTCATTTTGCTGGAACTGAAATCCAGAAAGGTTAAGAGATTTGTTTATTTATTTATTTGTGATTTATTTATTCTGCCCTACTAAGTCAGTTAATGGAGCTGGGAATAGGAGACAAAATTTCTGATTCCTTATTCTCTTTCAGACCACTCACCTTGCTTAAATGCTCACAGTGGAGGCTGGTGACATTTACTTTTATAAGGCAGGCATCATCATTTTTGAACTAGCATGCCTACGCTATGCTTAGAGAAAGTCAGAGAAGTCAAGGGCCATTGCTTTGGAGCGCAGAGTTCAGACCAAAATTACTTTCAACAACTAGAACTTCAAAAAACTATGGAGTTAATGGAGATGTTTATTTGGCGAGTGCCCAGTATGATGTCACAAATCCTGCTAACATTTATTGTATACCATAGAACAGGCACTGTGCTAGGTGCACTGAGCTCATTAAATTAATTAAGCCATGTAACAGCCTTATCCACAGGTACTACTGTTATTCAAATTTCCAAAGAAAACTAGGGAATAGAAAAGAAATTCACCCAAATCACAAGTTGAGTGAGTATGACGCATGGCTTCTGGCTTTGAAGCCTATGATCTTTACTACTAAGCAATACTGCCTTCTCTTTTTGCATCCCTCTAGGACATCAGAAATTAATAGCAGGAAACGTGTTTAGTAAAAGTACACAAAATGAACCACTAACTCAAATGTGGACCTGTCCTTCAAGCTGCTTAACAACGTTCTTTCTTTTCCAAGTGTTAATACAGTATAACCTCATCTCAACACCAATTTAAAACAAAGCCAAAAACATTCAAAATCCAGAATTTCCAATACTGATTGAAGAAAATACAGAGAAGAGGGGTTTAAATGGGGAAGGGGGGAATGCTAGACAAAATATTTTGACAAGGCTTTTCCAAGTAAATGAATTATTTTGAAAAAAAAAAATTTATTTAGATATTATCCAAGTGCCAGATATATGTAAGGAGGATCTACAAATTATAAGTTTAAAATAATATATTTGTTCAAAGGTAAGTTATAAAATACAATTTTAAATAATTTATTATTTGGTATAGTAAAAAGAACACTGACCTATTCAGTTCAGATGTGGTTTCAAATTCTAGCCCAACCATAGACTGCCATGATCTTGGGTAAGTTATTTAATCTTGCTGACCTCTAATTTTCTCAGTTTTAAAAGAGGGATATTCTTGCTTCACAGTGCTGTTGTGAGGATTAAATGGTCCACAGACTCTTTGAGAGAAAAACTCATATTTGTTTTGTTTACCATGTCCTAACACCCAGGCCAGTCTCATCCATGGTTTACTACAGATGTTAAATAAATATTTATTGAATGAACTATAATACTTAGAATTTCAACATAGAATCTGACATGTTAGGTACTCAATACATGCTATCAATTTTTTAAACTTCATCATTAATGTTATTAATGTTAATAATGTATATGCAAAAACTAGGAAGAGTCTCAGATTTATACTACTTGGGAGTTAATAAATTTGTCTGCCATGTTTCATGGGTTTGAGGGGGAAGACATGGGACTCCTGGATCAGAGACAAAGTGCAGTTTATTAATTACAGCATAGTCAGGGTATCACCATTTTTGCCCCAGTTGCTTGAGCCCCCATTTCTTCAGGGGAACTTGAAAAGGGCCAAATAATGCCTGCACAGCCAGTGGGTGATATTGCAGGAGAATGATCAGTAAGCACGACTGCACTTAGCCCCAGCAGGAGACACTATCTCTATCTTCCAAGGCTGAAAGCAAATGTGCCTTTTACTTTGAAGAGGGACACTATCCCTGCCTTCTAAAGCTCTTCCACAAGCATCCAGTGCCGTGCTGGTAAATATGCAGAAACACAGAAGCCCCTTTGAGAATTGTTATCCAATAGTATAAAAACATAATACAAGTATGCTCGGCTTTTCAAAAGTTCTCATTTTATTTTTATGAAGGACCTATTTTTTTTTTTTTTTTGGCATAGACAACTGCACTTTTATGAAGGACCAATGTTTTTGCTAACCAAAATAAATCCAAAGAGAATTTTCACTTTTATTTTAAAAACGCAAAACCCCAGAATAACATTCAGCATTGTTTTATAGCGAAACATGTACCCTGAGCAGCATGTACCCTGAGCAGCAAGAGTGGCGCGGTTCAGCTCCTTCCCCCGGAACGACACTCAGCAGCCCAGCATCAAGCCTCCATAGCTTTGACCCTGTGAGCTTCTGAGCTTTCTCTGGATTTATTTTGTGCATCTGTTAGCAAGATGTATCCTAAGGCTTCAGAAAAGCCTAAGAGAGTTTGCTGTCTTTAAAATGTTTTTAATGCTCAAAAATGTTTCCATACAAATTAATGTAACTGTTTCTTCACTTTACACCATTTCAACTTGGTCAAAGTTTTCATAGGAACACTGCTTTCAGATAGTGGGCGAAACCTGTATATTGTAAATGTGACTAGAATGTGATTGTTGATTATAAAACGACAGTCTAGAAAATCACATAACATTACATTATTCTTTTCAGAGGGTTTAATAGATTTAATTTGTCAGATGTCTTGGTATCTAGATTAATTTACATTTTTTTTTAAATGTTACCATTCCACGAGAACATTAACATTGGCAACAGAGTCAGAAATGTGGTTCTTGGGGCACCTGAGTGGCTCAGTTGGTTGAGTGCCTTCAGCTCAGGTCATGATCCCAGGGTCCTGGGATCAAGTCCCTCATTGGGCTCCCTGCTCAGGGGGGATCCTGCTTTTCCCTCTGCCTCTGCCCCTCCCCCTGCTTGTGCTCACTCTCTCTCTCTCTCTGCTAAATAAATAAAATGTAAAAAAATAAAGAAAAGAAATGTGCTTCCTTTTAATACTACTGTGTTCTGAACAAGGACACCAGAGAGTTCATGAAAGAGCTTGTGTCTATCAAAAGCATAAAAATCATGAACTTAGAATTATGACAGGGTTCTATGCAACCAGACAGAGCAGCCTTCTATTCTGTATTGGAAATAGATACACAGCTGTGGAGCATACTTGCCGTTGTCTCTGCCAACAGCTTTCTCAGATGATTCTCCTGTTTTTCTACACCGGCCACTGCTGACTCTTGAAGGGAGGTTTACAATTATTGCATTCACTTCTTCAGTGCTCATTCTTTCACTCCTTAATCACTTACTGTCAGGTATCAATACCAATGGCTCAAAAGAAACCCTTATATATCAACAATGGACTTGCATCACATTCAATGACTTCCTACTTGTGTTTTTGCTTGGCTCTCAGCCCGTCCATTTTGACAGTCTATGCCTTTCAAATTCTATGCCTGATTCTCTTCTCGAATCTCTGATAGATAGCACTTGAACCTTCTATTACCTGGTTCTGTTTCCTATTCCATCTCTTAAATGTCAAGTTTTCTCTTGGCTCTTTTGTCCTTTTCTCTCTCCATGTTCTCTCTCTACATGAACCCCTGGTTTTCCAGCATTAGCTCTCTACAGATGGCATTGAAACCTATTATCTCTTTCTTAATTTTCTCTTGATTTAGTCCTCTATTTTCAGAGATCTGTCAGACACTTGCACCTGAATGCTCCTTTCGTATACCATACTCAACATATTTAACACTTAACTTCTGTGTATCCAACCAAATCAGTTCCTGCCCAAGAAAACCCAATTTCTTTTTTAAAAATTTTATTTATTTGACAGAGAGAGAGAGAGCACAAGCAGGGGAATGGCAGGCAGAGGGAGAAGCAGGCTCCCCTCTGAGCAGGGAGCCCGATGCGGGGCTCGATCCCAGGACCCTGGGATCGTGACCTGAGCCGAAGGCAGCCGCTTAACAGGCTGAGCCACCCAGGCACCCCGAAAACCCAATTTCTTGTAAGGACATGCTGTTGTGGAGCCCAGTGCTATTGCTTCTCCCTCAGCATCAATACATGTTTTCCATCCAGTCATCAGCATCTTGGCTTACAGCCTCTAATCCGTCCTTTGACAGCAACAACAACAACCAAAGCCTGTCTGGTTTTCCTACTTTGAGGTTCCACTTCTCCCTACATCCTATTTCCATTCTTCCCTTCTAGGAGGGACTGCCAGTAACTCTGTGATACTCCCTGGACAAATCCATACCCCTTAGTGTGGCATGAAGTCTCTCCACAACCTGGTCCTTGCCTGCTTTCATTCAACAAATGCTTAACGAACTAGGATAATGGAGAAAGTGGTGTCTATTTGGAGTGGACACAGAGGAAGGGAGAATGAAGTGACCTCAATCAATAAATAATTTGATGTATTACTACAAACCATGAAATACTAGATTCATGGGAAATGACGCTATAGAAAGTGCTATTTCGCCCTTTGTCTCCTGCTACTCTCTTCCACATACCTGATGTTATCAGCAAGCTGGATTGCTTGAGATCTATCAAATTTTGTTCCTTTTCCCTCTCAAATAACCTTTCCTTTTCCTCTTTCTTCTCACTATCTTTTGAAATCCTTCCTATTCCATGCAGCCCAGCTTAAATGTCATTGATCCTAGAATCCATCTTTGATCATCTTAGCCAGTCACAGAACAATTAGAGCTCTCTGTACAATATTTATGATACTCGCACTTTCCACATCATACAGTAGTTGAGTGGACACAGGTAACTTGCCCCTGTTGTACTGGGAAAGAGCTGAAGGCTGAGTACCATGATGTGACACTTCTTTATAATCCCCACATGCCTCAAATATTAGCTGGTTCATAGCAGACTTTCAATATTTGTTGAATGAATGAATACATTAATAAAAACACGCCTAATATCCAGGGTGTTTCCTTTGGCATAGACTAGAAAACTCATACAAGCTGCCATTATACGAAAAAGCAGTCAGGGCCTGGTGTGACAGGAGACTGAGCCTCTGCTGGCAAAGAAGTTAACAAGGTATTATGGTAGGCAGCAGTTCCATCTCGAAACTCTCCTGCAGAACCTCACATCTCCCACAGAGCATTTAGGAAGGAGGTCAGTTTCCCAATGGGTTGAAGAAAAAAAAATCTACAAACAAACTTCACCGGAGCAGAGGTGCCCAGAGCATAATATTATCACCTCCTTGGGAACACAGTATTTCTAGGAAGGATATCATCAAAAATCAATCACTCAACAGTTCTGCTATTGCCATATGATTCTAGGAAATGCTATTTGCAAACAGTAAAACAGACAGAGCTTTGCTAAGTCTCCAGATACTCCTCTCTTAAAGCTGGGGCCTCCAATTTTCTAAGCTCATTAAACTACTCTCTAATTTTATGCCTATAACACACTGCTATGTATGTGGTTTAAAACAATCATAAGATTGAGAATATTATATCTTCGGAGCTCTTTGCACACATCAAGTAATTATCCACATAACATCCCTGTGATGTAGGTGTTATTATTCCCATTTTATAGATAAGAATATTGAGACACTAGAGATCTAATAATTTGCCTATGGCGATAGCAGACCAGCTGCAGAAACTAAATTAAAAGAAAATTTTCTGGCTCTTTGTCCTGATTTCAGACTGTAACATTGTACTGGATATCAGGCTTTCCTCTATACACGCACTTTAGAAAATCTACATGGCTACATTTTGAATTACATACGGGTCTTACAAAATAAGCATCGGTATTACTTAACAGTAACGTAGATACTTCGATATTAAGCTGCTTTCTGAATGTGAGGATAAGAGAAATAAACATTATCCCAGTATGTTTGGGAAATATATGTCAACTGTATAATTCTGTTTAATAATCTGTTCCTCTTAAAGGTATAAATAACATTCCACACTGT
This sequence comes from Neomonachus schauinslandi, assembly GCF_002201575.2. Classification (NCBI taxonomy): domain Eukaryota; kingdom Metazoa; phylum Chordata; class Mammalia; order Carnivora; family Phocidae; genus Neomonachus; species Neomonachus schauinslandi. The sequence goes on from NC_058406.1 coordinate 67,845,480, forward strand.
TAGCAATTTTAGTATTCTCACAATGAGATGATTAGAAACAAAATGGCTCTTTTGAAAAATATTTCTGAGTACCTTCGTTTTGTGCTGTAATAAATACCTCACTGAACGAAATGCGGAGGACATGATAATCCTGTACCTCATGCAAAATCAATTACATTTTAGTTCAAGATTCTCAGTGGCTGAAATAGGATATTATCTTATGTCCTGAACAATATGTTGTTCCAGTTACTAGGGAAACCAGTAGCAAAAACTAAGTTTACAATGATGCGTTCTCAAGAAATTGACTACAATGTCAGTCTCTGGGGCATCATTACAAAGTGCTGTTTGCATTTAAATTTCTTATAACCCTTAAGCAACCGATTTGTTTGTTTACAAGCATGAGTATGCATTTTTAGCTCTGGAAAAAATTTTAAGGCATTCAACCAATACATCGATATTTAACCATTTAGAGAGCTCCCCGTTAAGCACGCGATGTCTCTTGCTGAATTATTATGTGTGGATTTGTGCCTCTGTGGGTTTCCAGTGAGACCTCCCTTAAAGCCTCCGCACATAATATGCTCCTCACTAATGAAAGCTGCACGTTCTGTTTCACACATGGCAACAAATAGGTGAAGTCATGTTGACTTACACTGTTGCATGTCACAAATAACAAGATTCTACAGGAATCAATACATCTATTTTGCACACAAGGTTTCTAGAGTCTACGGCTATTCAAGGCGGACTCCAAGTTCCTCGGGGAAGGCAAGAAAACCCCAGATTTTTCTTGACAGACACTTGCCTCTTTTGTCAAAAAGAAACAACAAATATTCTGATGAGTTACTGATGCTTTTATAGTTGAAAACTCTCCTGACAAACTACTCTACTGACCAGAGTTGACAAGGCCTTGACATGCTGCCTCTTCCTTCAGAATATATAGAACTGCTGCAGAAGCTGATCAAACTGAATTCAGCCATAGAGAAAGGGAGAGTGATGGATATAGAACAGCACCAGGGACACTGACTCTGGGCTGTTTTCCCTTAATGAAATCAACATCCATCCATTGTCTCTCCAGAATTCACTTCCAGCAGTATCCTTTGTCTTGAGGTTTTGCACTTAGAACTTTGTAATTATTGTTGTATAAAAAGTGTTTCTTGGGCTCCAAATTTATTCCATATTTAGTGAAATAAAACCACACAAAGCATAAAATGAACCTTTGCTGAACAAATCACTTTTATGACAAAGCAATCGCAGGAACTCACCCTAAGGAACACAAAAACTAAATAGAAGAGACAAGATTTCTATTTGAAACTGCAGACAAGCAATTGCAAATTTAGCCCTCCATAATAAAACAAATTTAATTAAGTAACATTCCAACTTTAGGGAGTATGGTCACTGATTTAGACCAGGGTTTATTTTTCTGTTTTTTGGGAGGGTGGGGGTTCTTTCCAGAAAATTATTTTAGCACAGTAATTGTAAACCAACTAGCCTTGCACATTACTCATTTTTTTTCCTTTCCTCCTACTCAGCATCAGCGTGCATGGTAAATGTACTGCTCCTGAACAGTAAGAAATTATGAAAAGTAGAAACAGAGATCAAGCTTTCCTAGGTGTCTGGGAAACCAGAACACTGGAGGCTAATTTTTGTAAGGTTTCTTTTATTTCCCATCAATATGCCATAAGCCTGACCTGGAGGATCCCCTTTAGTTGAGGCAAGAAAGTAATTAAGTCTCCAGGCTCATCACAACCTGTGCAATCTCATGTGCAAAGATTGTGCTTTGAGTCAAACAGCTTTTAGTTTTATGACAAAGACTCCTGTAAGGGAGGGTTAACAATTAAAGGCAGTCAGTGTTTCTCTCACGGGGTTTGACGCTCACTCAAGTGCTGCAATCACCAATCTCATTTGAAAGGGGAACTGGTTTAAACCCAGACTTTTTGTTCTTTTTTTTTCCTTTTATTTTGTTTTTACTTGCCCTTTTTTTTTTTTTTTAAGGTTGGCCTTCCTTTGCTTCACCTGTTTAGTCATCTTGCTTTCCATTTGCCCTTTTTCTTGTTACACTTGGTCTCCACCCTTAGCAAATGTTAGGCATGCTTCTTCCTTGGCAGGAGTCACACAATAAAAATCAAGCCCTTGGTCAGTGTGTGGACTGTTTACTGCTTAGGTTTCAAAATCTCGAAAACAAAATGTATCATTGGCGGGGATAAGGAGATCTCCCCGAGCATCTGTAGGGTACCAGTTTGGCTGAGTTCCTGGCCAGAGTAACAATACACACCTATGTGTACACGCCCTGAACCTTTTCAGTGCATTTTGTCACTGGCCTTGTCTCCATGTGGAAGCTGCATCCTCCTCATGAAACAGCATAGAAAGAAAGGCTTACCTTACTTTCCCCTACTAATAAGGGCTGCCTTTTTCTTCTGTCTCCATGTTAGACATCTGCTTGCTTTCTGTGATAACCTGCATCGTAACAGTTCAGTGTCTGTTTTTAAAATTACATATTAAAATGCGTGTCATTTGTTTCGGGACTAATGACATGGGCAATATGTTGCTAATATAGAGATTGATTTAATGAATTAGCTCAAAACACGTGTAAGCATTTCTGGGGGGGCAGCAATCGTGAACATAGGCAGGCCGAATCCTTCTAAGGAACATGTATCCGTGACCTTCCATCAAGTCCACGTGAGGGCCTGGAGAAGAGTATCACATAATTTACAGAAGCACATTTTTAGAAGCTGGAGTTGGGGACAGTTATTTTGTTTTGCTTTTTCTAAGGGAGACATTTAGAATCTGACAGAATATATAAATCTTTTCAGTGATTTAGATCATTAAAGCTTCCTTTTAGTGAACTTTAAAAAAAAAATTTTAACTGTCATAATTTTTACTGTGGCAGAAGAACAGAACGAAAGCAGCTGAGACGGGAAAATAAAGGTGACAAATACAGTTCAGAACGCGATTAAAAACGTGTCCTTCTCTTGCTAGCGCTTTACTGTTGAGCACAGCATCCTGAATGAAATGAAATGTGTCCCGTGTGCGGTGCATATCACACTGACAGCCTCACAGTGATGTTACCAAATAGTCTTTCACATCTACTGGGCATTAGCAGCAATTTTTTTGTTTTTCACAAATTTCTGCTACTTTCTTTCTGGCGGTTATTTTCGACAAGGGCAGAGGATGGGGCCGCTCAGAAGAATGCCTGTAAACCAAACAGGAGAAGCTCCAGCCTGCTTTAGCATTTTACCCTTTTCTGTCGCAGGCGGGATTCGCTGATTTGCATACATAATTGCAGGAGTTAAAGGTGCCCGCACAACAATCACGGCACAAACTCCAGATGCAGATGGGAGAACACGGGGGTGACAGAAGTTGGCCTCTTTACTTGGGTTCGTCCCTTGAGTAATGGGAAGGGTTCCCGCTTATCTGTTTTTATCAAATTCTTTCACCTTAACTCTGCTTCAAAGTCGTAAAAAAAATCTTCTATCTTAACCTTGGCATGAGGTCAGGAGAAAAGACTTTGGAGGGTACATTTATAGGTTTTTATTCTCAATCTCAGGGGACTGTACATTCTCCAGCCAGCTGTACCTTTTGAAGCTTCACAGAGGTTCTATACTCTTTCTAGTTATAATTCACCCCCCGTTTTTTTTTAAAGAATCCATCCTGATTAGTTAGCAACTTTTTTTTTTAACTATTTCATCTAGTACAAGTGGCTTAAGCTATAATGTTTCTTATCAGCTCTTCTATTCACAATAACAGGATCATCTTTCCCACAAATCTACCTACGCTATCCTCAATATTGATTTATTTGTATTTCTGGTCAATTTGAATATAGCGGTAGAGAGTCGGTAAGAATTTGCATAGGTAGGTAAATTCATTCTTATTTAAAATAAATGTGTCAGAAAGGAAGCAAGGCATTGTCATTTTTAGATGTAATGGTGTTATATCCATTGAATTCTGTGTTTGAAGCAAAATGATATCATTTGAAGCAAGAAACATATACTACCATAAAAGTGATTTGACCATATTTCAAATGTGACTAATTTGCATGAGACCTAGTATTTCTACCACCTGTTTTTATGTGAACGTCTTTTGTTTCATCATGCTTGAATTGCGAGGAAAAAAGGAAGTGATACTGTCCCCCTCATAATTAATGTCGAACACCATAGGATTGTGGTGCTCCACTGCTCCTCATTTGAGATGAATCGGTTTTCTCAGCTCCAGCTCAATGTAAGTCTGGGTGGAAAGGCTGAAGTCAAGGTCTTGTCTCTCAGTACAGTCTGCCTGTCCTCACCATCCCACCCAAGCTCATTCTGACACAACACAAGACTAAAACTTGCCCTCTGGGATGGTAAGTTATGACCAGAAACGAAGCTTCTGTATGACTTTACAAAATAACCGAATGGGAGAAAAATCGAACATTAACTTTCAGTGGCTAAGAAAAGGAAACATTAATAGCTTAACAATCCATTTCTCGGGCGCCTGGGTGGCTCAGTTGATTAAGCGACTGCCTTCGGCTCAGGTCATGATCCTGGAGTCCCGGGATCGAGTCCCGCATCGGGCTCCCTGCTCAGCAGGGAGTCTGCTTCTCCCTCTGACCCTCCCCCCCCTCATGTGCTCTCTCTCTCTCTCTCAAATAAATAAATAAAATCTTAAAAAAAAAAAATCTATTTCTCTATAGTATTAAAAGAAGAATATAACCAAATGGAGATATGGGCAATTCAATGTTTATTTTCCTTTCTTAATTTAAATAGCATAAAGCAACAAAATAGAAGAATCATATGAGGCCTCAAAATAACAGAAAAGGTTCCCATAAGCAATTATGGTTTCAAATTTGATTTGGGGTAATTGTCCAAAAAGAACAAGGAAGTTCCACAGGAACTGTGCCAACCAGAGACATAAAGGAAAAAAACAGTTTCAAAGGACCCAAAACTGTGTGGTTCTCCGAGAGATTCATGAAAATGCAACTAAGGGAAATGGAGAAAGGAGGAACATTTTCATCTTGTCGGCTAACCCCACTGTAGGGCATCCTTGGATTATCCCTCATGACACAAATTCTGGGCACAACTTGAGTCTACCATCCTGGCCAAGAACTAGCAAATGTCGCCAAGTGGTAAGAGAGAAGCAGCTAGAAGTCCTGTTGCCAACATAATCAGGCAGCAGGCAGGCTCACTGGAGTCCACTCCAGCCTGCAACCGTCCTCATCGCCTAGTCCTATCAGCACACGTGGAAATGGAGCAAGTTATATTGTGGGGCTCTCTTTCAACTAACAATGAGATTTTCTCAAAGCAGTGGGTATTTATTTTGAGCCTTAAAAATGCCTCCCATTCCTACTGCTAAAAAACCCAAACAAACAAAACAACAACAACAACGAAAACTAAACAAAAAAACCCCCCAAAACCCATCAAAATATCTCCTTCCTTTCACTTCCTAAAATTTATCCAGGTCTGCATTAGAGAACTTCAATCATTTTATTTTAGAGAGTTGGGAATGTCCTATCTACTTCAGTAAATGCAGATCCTTTACACCTGTATGAGGTGTAAGACAAGTGATGCAGAGCACCAGTCACGCATGCACGCTGGGCACCTCACTTAGCTGTATGACCCTGGAGAGGTAATTTAACCTCTTTGGATTTTAGTTAACTCATCTAAATAATGGGATATGAATACGACCTCATGAGGTTTCTTTGTGAATTAAATAATGCATGTTAAAGATTTGAGATATAACAAATATGAATTACTTACATTACTAGTTTTTAGCGGAGAGCCTAATAGTAACTCCTCAATAATAATATTACTCAATTGAGAGTGAGTAGTTTTTATTTCTCTGGTTTGTTTTGGCTTATTTATTTCATTCATTTTTCATGTTCAGCCAGCTATATATAAATACAAAGTAAAATACATAATATGTAACTAGATAAATAATGATGTAAAATATATGACAAAAAGTCTTAGTAGGGAAATTTAAGAGTCTTAAAAGAAGATTTACCATAACTTTTAATTAAAATATTCAGCTTAAATGTCACAAAAATTTACTTTGTTAATGATTTAGCATATTTTGAAATGGATATCATGATATAAAATTAAATTAATGATAATCCTTGAAACATACATGGAAGCGATAAATGTCTCATTTTTCTTTTTTTGACACTGATTGTAATCGGTATAGAGCTTTTCTCTTCAGACCACTCTGAGGTGATTTGGCAATACTGAAATGTCATTTTATTAGATGAGTAAATAAGATACTAAAAATACTAATAGACTGCAGAATCTCCTACACTGGGATTTAAGGTGACAATATCTTTTCCAAAAGATAGCCTAGAACTAACAAAAAAATTAGAGAAGAGAGTCATAGACTATGGTAATAGAAGAGATGAGAAAATCTAATTTTAATCTTCTCACGTTAAAGAAGAAAACACCTAGGACTGGAGAGGTTAATTGTTAGCCTCAGTACTTAGCAAATTAGGAACAGAGCCAGGATGAGAACCTAGATTTTCTTAGATTTCAGACCATCAGTTTTGGAAAAAGAAAAAAAAAGTTTTAAATGTAATTTCTCTCAATTAAAAAAATACTGAAATTTGAATAAATTTAAGAGCAGAAAGGTTATACAAATAATTAAAATTTATCACAAAATTTTAGTGCAATAATATGCCTTATTTTGGCCTTTATTCCAGTAGTTATTTTTATTTGTTAGTCTTACATTTCTACTAGAAAGTTCATGTGTTCGTTAGTATTTCAATGTAATCTGATGATTTGCATCAATGCAAAAGAAACAGTTTCAGTGTATTGTGCCTGTTTATAATTTTCTGTTTTTTATTTAGCATTCATCAGATTTTCATTTGAATTTTCATTCACAACAGAACAAAACAAAACAAAATTCTGGGTTTCCAGATTAGTTTTTCCAGAAAACAGAATTCTGGGTTTCCAGAATAGTTAACCTTGTTTTTTTGATAACCCTTCTATAAAATATGCCAAATAAAAAATATTACATCCATAGCACTTATTGATATTGGCTCTTAAAATTACCAGAACCTTGAAATCACAATAAACGGGATTCAAATCATGTTTATGAAGAAAACAAAGTTATTCAGAGGTTGGGAAGGAATAATAAAACCAAAACCACAACTTTCTGAAACATTTCTAGAAGGTAAATTATATTACCTAAGAGGTTCTATTTCTAAAAACTTGTAAGATAGATAAAGTATATACCAAATAATGCTCTCAGAATTCTAAGATTGAGGATGTTGCATTTTTTTAATAGTGTGTTTTTGTTGGTGGTGATGTAGTATTTTAGTATTTAACACATTCCGCACAGCAACTGAATTCATTTCATGTGGACTTCAGAAATCTTAAACCTGAGGCCTAAAAAATCAATGTCTAATTTGACTCAAATGCAAATAAACAAAATAAATGAAACAAATATCATCCTTGTTCTTCATACAGGACCTCTACAGATGGTGATGTGTATTAACCACATAGAATAGAATCGTGCAATTATTATAACAGATAAAAGAAACTTGGCTTTCACATGATTCCTCTGTCCAGCTTCTTAAAAGATGGCATCCCTCTTATTTCTCTATCACATGAAAATCGAAACAGACAGTGGTTAATTACAGACATTGAGATAAGGTAAGAACTGGATACTGTATTAGTGTTTGGCATATGTACCTATGATACAATCATACCGCACTTCCCCTCTGGGAACACGGAATTCACTTGAGTAGACGGCAATGAGCCAGAGTATTACTTCCTATGTCTGAACATTTGACCAAACTTAAGAAACAACACCCCAACAACCTTGTCATTTCAATTTTTCACACTTTTGTCTGTATGTGTTTTATGTCTCAACAAAGACTTATCTCCCCAACCCACTGCCACAGGATAATTCTCTGTAACAAAGCTCAGTCTCAATCTCCAACCAAATGAAAAAAAGGGCAAATCCCCAAAGAGAAAAGTAACGGTCACAGCCATTGTTACGGGTCCCAATCCCACAGAACAAGGAGGAACCAATGACAGTTCATTGCTGCCATAAACAACTGGCAGACTATGCCCCAAAGGGACTGGAGCTTCTGTAAGGGGATTTTGTACGAAGAATATCTTTCTGAGCCCTCCAACAGAGAGAAGCATTTTTTACAAGTAAGGAAGCTGTGTTGGCACAACAGAAAACATTTTCAAGCTGGGAGGAGATGCAAATAGCCACTAGTGTGAGAATGTTGGTGTCTGTCATATACACGACTTCCTAACCATTCTTCTTCCCTCTGTCTTCGTATAGTAATGTTTAGAGGGAGAAGGAATACAGCACTGTGGAAATACTCTTGCTATATGTCACCACCGCATTCAAAACATCGAGGGCCCTCAAAAAGCGCTTGTTTACCTTTGCTGCTAAGGGTTAGGATGCAGTTGGGCTGCCAAGTGAGGAAAATGGGGGAGAAAAAAAGCATTGGTTGGCCAAAATGTGGAGCCATATTTAAAATTGCACCTGGAACATCATGGCCCATTTCTCCCACAATTCTATTAATAAAATAAAACTTTATTTTGTGTAGTGTCTTTATGCCAAAATGCATCCCCAAATACTTTACAGACTTAAATAATGCATTTAATACAACTGCTGCATGGTGTTTCAGAGCCCCAGATCACTAGGAGTCCTGAATTAATACACTATAATGATCTCTCCCCAGAGATAGCTGGAAGTGTCTAGTTGCCAGGCAGATTATGGAAAGGGATTTGGGGTAGTATAATTAAGGGGAGGTGCTTGATAGCTGGCATTCCGCAGAGATGCTGATTTTCTTTCTGTACTTTAAAAATATGTAAGAGAGTATTCTGTGGGCCAACTACAAACCAGAGAAAAATTCCAAATGTGAACAACCATCCAGGCATTTTCTGTTAAGAGGTGGAGAGATGCTGGATGATGATGATGAGAGGGATGAAATGTTGACTCTGAGTTAGCCTCTTGTAGCATCTTTCAATAAAAAGGTGAAGGCTTGGCCCTTCTTTATCTAAACATCTTCAATATAAATGAATACCACTCTGAGCCCAGTACAGAATGATTTCAGGCAGTTTCTATTACACCTAGCATGTGACCTTCTAAACCCCTGAGTCCCCGGTGTGCGGCGTCGTCCAACTAATATAGGGGCTTTTGTCTCTTTCCATATGCTTCGCTGTCTCTCTAAGACAAAAGCCAACTTTTGAAGTGCAAAATAAATGTGTTAAAGGGCTTTTAAACTCAACTCACAATGATATAATCATTTAAAGGAGTTGATGTAATCATTACAAGCAATTTGTCCTTGCCAAAGATTGAAAAATGAGTCCTAAAAGGGGAGCGCTGGTGCTGAAGCCGGCATCTTGCTCCTCACAGAAGGGCAGAAAATGCCTCTTCCATATTTTTGCATTAAGTTGTTCCCCTGCCTAATTGGGCATGAGGGCAGGACAGAATTTATGGCTCGGAGTTCTCCTCAGCCACAGGTGTAGAGTGAGATTCGGATTGTTAACAAGCTCATTTTGGTCTGGAACCCAGTTTAAGGATCTCATTGCTAGCGGTTGGAGAGCTGTCACACATTCTCGGGCAGCAGAATGTGCTCTTCTCCTTGCCACAGAGATTAGCCACAGCCTGTGACGCTGGGACTTTGCCGGCAGGAACAGGACAGAAGCTCCACTGCTGTGTTATTATCTGGGATCTATTATGTTTTTACATTTTTCAAAAATCTTTAAGCTAGATCTTTGACATTCAACTGCCTATAAAGACATGCACCACCTGATGAGAAGCTTTGATGTGCATTTTGAGGATTAAATAATCTAGATAGAAGGCAATGTGTTTCCAGCCAAGAAGAAAACTATGGAGAAAATTTTGCCTCCTGCAGCTAAGCTCTGTTGGCAGTCAATACCTTTTAGCTTACCCTCTATATTTGATTTCATACATATTTACAGACTATTTTTCCTCTTACTGCTAATTCTTTTGAGACCAAATTAAGAACAAAGATAGCAGGAACAGGCTTCATCAAATAAAAATGTAAATATGCTGCATCTCATTTGTGCTTGAAGAAACTTTATTTAAATATTTTTTTGTGAAGTGAAATAGTCTGGCTCTATCATTATTATCAGCAACTGGGAAAGTAATAGCCTAACGAGTCAGTGTAAACCACGGAGGGGAAAGTAAGGTTATACATTCTGGTAATGTGGCCTACTTTAGAATGAGATTTTTCTATAACTGCGAGGAAGAAAGTGATAGTAGGGGTGATGTACAGAATCAATGACAATTGTCATGACTGACTTTGTGAAATATCAAGTGAAATTATTTTGACTTTGACTACTGGTATTTTACAAAGTAATGCTGACATAATATTTTTAAACGAATGAAAGGGAGGATAATTTCGGGATTTTTGCCTATTTACTTAAATTTACTTTACTTTGGTTTTTAGAGAATAGTATGAGATAGCGCCACATAGTCACAAGCTAACTAGACTCTGCTGAATTTTATTACTCCTGCCTGGGTCAAAAGTATGATATCACATCATCAGTGATACCTAGGAAGTAAAGCAAAGGCTCATTCTAGCTGCATAAAGCATGCTATTAGTTAAATAATGCAGTAAGAAAAGAAAAATATTTTTAAAAGACTTTTCAAAGAAAGTAATTCTAAATCTCAATCAGAAATTAGTTTGCGGTTCTTGAGGTGTCAAAAAACATCAGCTACGTTTCTCCAGATTGATCTAAATACTCTTTCTTTAAAACGAAACATTTAATAAATTCCAAAAAGGGGTTCTTTTTCCACAATTTCCAATTGTGGACTGAAATTTCACATTTAAACTAAGTGGGGTTTTCGAACAGCATTTGGAGTAGGTCGGTATAATGGGTCAACTGCCAGTATTATAAACATCTGAGCTCTCCTTCCTCTTTCTTTATCTTTATCTCCTGCATCTTTCCCAGCCCCCTCCCAACACAGGCATCTTATTCATTTACTCTGCCAAGATTATTCTTCATAAAGGGCCTAGTTTGGGGGGGGGGGGGCGGGTGGTGGGTAGTACAAAACACAAGCTCTCCTCTGTCACTGGGTAACTTACACTATCTTTTGTTCAGAAATTTGCCCAAAACACCAATTATTCAACTCATTTAAGTGTTTTATCCTTAATGACTTTAACATGAAGGGGAGAGCTAGTCAACCTTCAAGAATTAAGGAGAGAAACTAAAATCCATGACTGACTGCTATATTCAAAAACTGAATGATCCCGTGGCGTCTATGGCCATTAGAGGCCGTATGGTTGACACACAATGAACTCCTGCTATAGAGCAAGGAGGAAAGACTGTTTCACTGGGGGAGAAAAAGAGAGTTAATACTGACCTCTAAGAGAAAATGTTTCTTACTAAATACTTTCTTTTTGTGTGTGCTGGGATGGCTGTCCTCTATAGCTCAGCAGATGAAATGTGCCATGCTAATAGACAGGAGAACTTGAAACATCTCAAGTATGAGAATAATGAAACCAGCATTTCTCATCTACAACGTTACAATCAAAAGAGTTCGATAATACTTTCCATAATAACTATGAAAGTGATTTATACAAATAAATGTCTCAAAATCTCAAAGGTTCCACCACAGTAATTAAAGGTGTAACTTTTGCATTTATTTTGCAATTCATGTCTCTGGAGGCTAATTTAGGGTATTTTTTACACAACAATATTAATTTATTTCTTTGTGCTACATCTTACATGATTTAAAGTTAACATCTGCGGTGTCCTTGCTTTCAAATGTAGATTTTGCCTTTCTAACTCCAGCTTGCTAGAGCTGTCTACGAAATGCTTTCACACCTCATACACACTATTTTCACACACCCATTCATGCCCACACACTCAAAATCACAACACACAGAAAAACAGACACTCTCTTTTCAGTGTAGTATAGGCATCGTCTTTAGGTTTTCAGGGTGGCCCTGAAGATTTGAAATAAATAACACACTCAGAAACCTTAAAATCTTGAGATCATTGTCTTGAATTCAAGTAGATTAAATGTTAGTTACCTGTTTGAAATTAGTAGATAGGATTACTCAGATATCTGGCTTTTTTGACTATCTAATTAAATCATATTATATCTATGTTAACTGGATATAAACTCAACATTAAGAGATTACAAAAGGAAAAAAAAAAGAAGTGGCCACAATCAACACCAGACCCTTCTGTGTACTACTAAACAACTCATTTTAGCCAACACTATCTTACCGATTGCTTCCAGAGAGTTGCTGAGAAGTGCCCCATTCTGCATGGACTTTTGTTGTCTTCTGGAAGCCTCCCTCCTGGCCCCCAGATTCCAAGTAACCTAGTTAGCATATCCCTTTGCATGTAAAAAGGGATGTACACTGTAACCTGAGGCCAGGCCCACCTTAATTAACATTTCAAATCAGTGACTCGAAGCAGATATTTTACAGAGGTACAAAAAGGAAAAGAAGCTGGCAGGGTGGGATGAAGGCAAGCCTATGGAGGCCTAATTTACTGAGCATTATTAAACAAAGATTTCCTAAAGAGACAGCAAAGAGAGAAATGGATTTCTACATAGAGTAATGAGCATTAGGAAACTAAGCTCATGTCTTTCAAAATGGGAATAGCTGTGGCTGATTTTATTCTCGTAAATAGGTTAGACCACAATAAGAAACTAGACAGTCACTAAATGGGGGGATACTTCTAATGTTTTGAATAGATACTCACCCCTCCTCCACAAAAACCCTATTTTAACCCTTTGAGTTCTTAAAGTATTTGTCTATAAATGCTTTTTCCTAGGTACAGATAGGATATTTGAAATTGTGGAGTGAATTGAGTCAGTGTAGACATGCTAACTGGATTAATCGGCTCCCAGAGTTTTGCTGTTGTTTGTTTGGTTGTTTTAATTTTAAGCATTTCAATCTGCCATTTTATTTGGATGGTGCCCTAGGATCCATTAAACTGTGGTAGTCTTTGGATGATCATAGCCAAACTAAATGGGATGGAAATACTAAGTATAATTAATTAATACAGCTTGTTACTGTGCTTCTAAAACCAGTCAAATGTGCATTATTATTACTTTTTCTTCGGTGTAACATATGTTTTGGAGGCAGGTGGGGTATAAATTATACATAAGTAAGTAAATAAAATACTTGTCTCTGTAGAATTGGACCTACTGAATGTTTCAATCCCAGTATGGTGTGCCTACAGTCATAAACCCAGTCACCACCCAGGAGAATAGCCATAGAAATAGTTTTTAATTATTCAGTTCCTATAAAAAATTTAGTTGCCCCAAAGTTTCTCCCATTCCATAATCCTATTATCAGGATTCAAACAATCTATTGATTTTTAACCAATGTCTTCAGCTGTTGTGGACTCCGGAGATGGGACTGCTAAATTTTCTGTTCACACAATTATAATGATAACACCGATGACTCTTTCAGGATCTTTGTTACTTTTCAAGTAGCTAGTCATTCAAGAGAGTGCTTGTACCAGTTGGGGTAATTAAATGAGTGTCAGTTCAACTTCTGGAGTAACAGGAGCTGATAGACTTCTGGCAAAGGCAGAAATATATATATATATTTTTCACACTTGCACCTAGCAGCATTAACTTAGGATATCCAGCTCCAACAGAGCAGCTGAGGCAAGATGTTAGAATTAGAAATTCTCTTCCCCAGATTGCCAGGGTAAAAGAAAGGTGAGACTCCAGACATGACACACTGCTGGCGAGTATATTTTTTGTCCTTCCAGTGTCTGTGGCAGATACCTCAGTCTACCACAACCTTTTCTATATAAGTAAGATGCAGCCTCAGAATCCTTTATTCTGCAGCCTTTTCCAGATTCCAGATGGTCACAAAATACTCCCATAAGTTTGTTATATCCATTGCTATCAGTAATAAGTAAATGTTATTTACTTATTTTTCTTTCAATTGACAATGATTTCACTTAATGTGTTCTATAAGAAAAATGTATATTATCCTATGCTACCCATAAAACCATGGGGTTGATATGCTAGGTTTTTTTTTACTATATATCAATATAAATGATTATTAAAATATAAAATGTTAATTTGTACACCATCTAAGAATCAAAAGTGGCCTGGAAAATATTGCTATATACAGTGGTCAATTAATGGACAGTCAGTCAGATGTGAGAAAACTCGTTTTCTTTCTTTACTCTAGAAAACATATGCACCAGGGGAAAAGAGTATTTCATATAAAATGATTCGATTAATATTAATTAAATAAATATTTATTGTTTACCATCTCTAGCTATGAAGGGGAAGTGGGAAGGAGTGGTTGCCAGATCCTGGAGAGAGAGAAGAAGTGAGTTACAGCCTTTTTTGGAAGAATGTAATGGACCTAAGGTAACCAGGCAGGGGGAACCAAGCCCCTAAGAACATCCTCACCTTCTTTTTTTATTTAAGATTTATTTATTTATTATTTTAGAGAGAGAGTGTGTTTGTGCAGGGGGAGGGGCAGAGGCAAGCATACTCCCCACTGAGCTCAGAGCCTGACTTCAGGTTCCATCTCACAACCCTGAGATTATGACCTGAACCAAAATCAAGAGCTGGACACTTAACCAACTGAGCCACCCAGGTGCCCCCTCACCTTTTTCAATCTTATGCCAGGGTCTTCCTTTAGCAAAAGCCAACTGAAAATCATGGCAAGAGAACCCATTGATACAGTCCATAAGGATCAGTGTTAGGACACAGGACAGGATTTTCAGGGTGTTAAAGGGATCTGGAGGATAAATGGTAGATGGGCATTATTCTAAGAAGATGCAATGAGGAAAATAACATAAAGCTATAGTTTTGTGGGTAGACAGAGGAATAAACAAGCACTCTGGAGTTTGTATGCGTATGGTGCATGAACATGGACAACTAACGAGCCCAGGAAATTCAAGAAATCTACCCAGGGAGGGTAAAGTCATCCCCAAGAAGTAGGTGTTACACAGCTCAAGGGGAAAGATAGGCCTGAGATATTTTCCAGAGACATGAAAGGTAATATTATGGTACAGGAACGAGACAGTATTTAGCATCATGGGGCAGGGAATAGATTATGAAAGGAAGGAGAGAGATAGAGGTTATAAAGAAAGATGGAAAGAAAATCAGGCTCCATGAAGAGATTTCATTCTCATACTAAGGTGTATTTAATCCTCAGTGTAATGGGGAACCACTGAAAGAGGGTAGTGAAATTGTCATATTTGTGTTTTAGAAATATTGCCCTGATTAAAGAGACACAGGACTGGAGTCCAGACCAGTTAAGAGGTCAGTATTTTAGAAAAACAAGTGGCAATTGTGTGCAGAATCGAAATTGTTTCAGGGGGTATGGTTACAGGCATATATAAAAGGCACTATCAACTAGTTTAGATGATATGTGGAAAATGAGAGAGCAAGAATGTCTTCTCATTTCTCTTAGCCCAGATCTTACCAAATCAATTAGGTTCACATATCTTTGGGACAGATAAAAAATATTCCTTAAAAGTGTTAATTATATATGGTTTCTACATATGGAATCTTTTTTCCAATTTACCTTTAATTAGAAAATTGGGGATGTAGTCTAATGTGGGTAGCAGGGAGAACTGATTTAAAAGTAAAATTTAAAAAGTCTTAAAATTTGTATAAAAATATTTAAAATAATGGGGAGAGGCATGGGGGGAAAAGTACCTGGAACGTATTAAAATATCTGCATATAATACTATATGTCAATTGGTCAGGTTATACAAGGACCACAATTACGATGTGCTCTTTCTTATAGTTTCAGTAATACATTCTTGGCATGGGGCTGAAAATAGAGCCATCTCAATTCACACACTTAAACTAAATCACTGAATAACAAAGCAGATTAATGGATTATTTTCAGATTTGGTAGTTAAAAAAAAATAAGAGAAAACATAAGGTACATCATTTCTAGAATTCTCTTCCTCATTTTCTTCAGAATAAGGAAAGCTTGTTAGGTGTGTTGATTCTACAACTTGGAGGGAGGAGGCCCCTATCTTTGGGTCATAAACAAGATACTCTTTGTAGAAAGGAGGATATAGAAACAACACAAGAACTGTTTCAAAATGTAGCAGAGAGTAAAGAAATTAAAATTACATCCACAGTAATTCTGTGTATTAGTATAACACAGTCAGGCAAATGTTATCTTCTTCAATTTACAAATGAGGAAGCTGAAACTCTGTGAGATTTAACAACCTGCTCAAGATTAGTTGGTAATTAAATTGGAAGAACTGAGACTTGAATCCAGGAAATCAGAACTTTGTAGGGCTCATTGAGGAATATCACATGGCTTTCCACACTCAAGAATATCTTAAAATGTCGTTACTAAATTTGTTTATTAACATAATTGTTTATTAATTAGCAGATAATGCTTATTAATTCATGTTTTAAAGTTCTTCTTTAGAATTTCTAAACTTCGAAATTCCTAGCATCCATGCATTATTTCCAGCTATGATCTATGTATTGTTCTTAATGAGGGTTAAAGATCCGGTGTATGAAAAATTTTGAAGTGGTACTTAGAGCCTGGGAGTTTCAAAGCTATTGGCTTATATGCCAAAGCATAAAACTAGCAATTTCAGTTAGCACATTTTGGAAGCTAACAGATTTAACTATGAAGAAATCATGTTGGCTATTAAAAAACATTTTGTTTCCAATCATGGAACACTACATCAAGAACTAATGATGTATGGGGATGGGGGTGGGAGGATGGGTTAGCCTGGTGATGGGTATTAAAGAGGGCACGTTCTGCATGGAGCACTGGGTGTTATGCACAAACAATGAATCATGGAACACTACATCTAAAACTAATGATGTAATGTATGGTGATTAACATAACAATAAAAATTTAAAAAAATAAATAAAAAAAGAACTAATGATGTAATGTGTGGTGATTAACATAACATAATACAAAAAAATTTCATTTCCTCCTTAGTAAAAATTTTAAGTGTGGGGTATTAGGGTTCTCCACAGAAACAAAACCAATAGGAGATATCCATATCTCTATATCTATCTATCATCTATCTATCTATAAAGAGACTTATTAAAAGGAATTGGCTCGGGCGCCTGGGTGGCTCAGTTGGTTAAGCGACTGCCTTCGGCTCAGGTCATGATCCTGGAGTCCTGGGATCGAGTCCCGCATCAGGCTCCCTGCTCGGCGGGGACCCTGCTTCTCCCTCTGACCCTCCCCCCTCTCATGTGCTCTCTGTCTCTCTCATTCTCTCTGTCTCAAATAAATAAATAAAATCTTTTAAAAAAAAAAAGGAATTGGCTCATGTAATCATGGAGGCTGAGAAATCCCCTGATCTGCCATCTGCAAGCTCAAGGCCCAAAAGAGCTGATGGTGTCATTCAGTCCAAGTACAGAGGCCTAAGAACCTAAGTATCTTGGACAGGAGAAGATTGATGTCTCAGCTCAAGCAATTAGAAAAGAAGGGCCAAATTCTTCCCTCTTCCATTTTTTGCTCTATTCAGGCCTTCAATCATTTGGATGATACCCACCCACATTGAGGAGGGCAAACTGCTTTACCAAGTCCAAACTACTTCTGAGTTTGGCAAAAAGAAACTACTCAGTACAAAAGAACTGAGAGGGACAGAAGAAGTGTTGCAGAAGGTCGTGATCTGATGCCTCTTTAATGTCCTTGGAGATACAGGATTAAAGAATCAAACCCATGTTTTCCAGTTTCATGATGAATATGATCTCATTCCAGAACTAACACATATAGCCTAATCCTTTAATACATTTGTAACAGTTGTATTCTGAGGTTTTTGACTTTAAAATTCAGCATTCAGCTATACCCAGATTTAAATTATTACTTCGTGTCTGAGCCAAGAAATATTCATACCCTAATTGTCCAACAATTAGACCAATGGTAAAAATGAGCAGCAATTGACCAGCTTAAAATATAGTGATTATTAGAATAAGGCCAGAAAACAGAAAAGGCACTGAACCCCAAAATCCTAGAATCATAGTTGCACAATTAAGAAAATTTTTTTTAGGACAGATTTACCAGCCAGAGAATCAAATGTATCCAGTAATATGTAATTTGATTAATGTAAGGAAATCTTTAAATCCCCTGCTTCATGTCCCAATATCCATGGACATTCAACTTCTTAAAAATTATTTTTAGAAAGCCTATAGTTTTTTTTATTATTATTAATATATAATGTATTATTTGTTTCAGGGGTACAGGTCTGTGATTCATCAGTCTTACACAATACACAGTGCTCACCACAACACATACCTTCCCCAATGTCCATCACCCAGCCACCCCATCCCTCCCACCCCCCTCCACTCCAGCAACCCTCAGTTTGTTTCCTGAGATTAAGAGTCTCTTATGGTTTGTCTCCCTCTCTGGTTTCGTCTTGTTTCATTTTTCCCTTCCTTCCCCTATGATCCTCTGTCTTGTTTCTCAAATTCCACATATTAGTGAGATCGTATGATAATAGTCTTTCTCTGATAGACTTATTTCACTTAGCATAATACCCTCTAGTTCCATCCACATAGTTGCAAATGGCAAGATTTCATTTTTTTGATGGCTGCATAATATTCCATTGTATATAAATATACCACAGCTTCTTTATCCATTCATCTGTCGATGGACTCTGGGCTCTACAATAGCCAAACTATGGAAAGCCTAAAGTTTTTAACTAACATCTTGTTCGGCAGATATGCTAATATAAATAGTTAAGTGCTATTGCCAGTTTCCAGAAAAATACCGTCAACACTAAAGACTAAAGATCTTTAGATCTAGTCAGCTTTTTACCCAAACTTTAGGGGAAAAAAGCTATAGGAAATAATGTTCCAGGAGTCAAAGGAAGTAAATTTGAGTCATGATTAGGATACCTCAGTATGACAAGAAAATACAAAATGAATAATAAGTGCTTATAAAAAGATAATGTCTTAATGAAAGCTTATAAGACCCAGCCCTAAGTGCATGGTTATGAACCCCAATACATTCAAACACCATTTCTGTGGAGAGAGCCCCATTTCATTAGAATGTATATAGATTCTACACAATATAGTGTGACTAGGATGAAAATAAAAAATTTGTAATGGTACTACCAATCGGGGAAAATTTGTGTGTGTGTGTGTGTGTGTGTGTGTGTGTGTGTGTGTATGCTCAGATTAATTGCTACAGTGGTCTAGAACAGGGTTCAGGCACAAATCTGAGTTTGTGCCCAAGATACACAATCAGGAATTACTGAACAATCTCTCTCTCTCTTTCTCAATCTCTCTCTCTCTCTCTTTTTTTTTTTTTGTTTTCTGTCTCTGAAATGAGCCCTTGCTCATTAAGAAATCTAAGCTAGCCTGAGGACAAAAGGGAAATAACTCAATAGTCCAACAAGGACTAGGATTCAGCAGTGATATGAGAAGCTGGGACAACTTGGAACACAAAAAAAGATGTGGGTGTGGCACCATCTCTCATAGACACTCTTTTTTTTTTTTTTTAAAGATTTTTTATTTATTTATTTGACAGAGAGAGAGACATAGCGAGAGCAGGAACACAAGCAGGGGGAGTGGGAGAGGGAGAAGCAGGCTTCCCGCCAAGCAAGGAGCCCGATGTGGGACTCGATCCCAGGACCCTGGGATCATGACCTGAGCCGAAGGCAGACGCTTAACGACTGAGCCACCCAGGCGCCCTCTCATAGACACTCTTAACACATGGCTTAACCTTAAACTTCTGAGCAAAATAAATACAAGCATCTACTTTTCTATCTTGCAAATATTATTGAAATGAAATTTATAAATAGGAAAAACAATCTGCTTCGTTACTAGAAACATCTATGGCTGGTTAAATTCATATTGGTCAATATAGAAGCCTATCTATAGACTTAAGGAATTTATGCAGGATATAGCACATATGGGAAAATATTTTTATGACATAATAAAAAATATATACTTGGTCTCTGCCACTGGTTCCTGAGACAGAGCTTTTAAAACCCTTGGGATTTCCTAAGAGACAGGGTGAAAGGAACATCTTTTGTCACTCATAATAGGCACCTTTCATTTATACCTGAGTTTATGCTAATGCTGTGACTCTGATGGGCCTCTAGGAAGCTTCAGAATGGGGCTGGTTGCCAGAGGAACCAACAACATGATTAGAGATTTGGAACTTTCAGCCCCATTCCCCAATCCCTGGAATGCTCAGAGGGGCTGGAGATTGAGTAGATCACCAATCGCCAATGATTTAACCAATAATGCCTATGCAATGGAACCTCTGTACAAATGCTAAAATAAGGAATTTGGAGAACTTCTGGGTTGGTAAGCACATCCACGTGCCAAGAGACTGGCATACTCAACTCTGCAGGGATAGGAGCTCCTACTCTCAGGACCCTTTAGACCTTGCTCCATGTACCTCTTCACCTAGCTGTTCATTTGTATCCTTTATAATACTGTATCTTTATAATATTGTATAATTGTATACTATATATATAATATATATACAATATATACTTATATGATTGTATAATATTGTATAATACTATTCATTTATATCCTATAATATTGTATCCTTTATAGTAAACTGATAATAATAATAATAAGCAAGGCATTCCCTTGGGTTCTGTGAACCATTAACAGCAAATTATCAAACCTGAGGAGGGGGTTGTAGTCAAAGCAGACAGAAGTGTGTGTGACCTTGAAACCCACAACCTGTGATTGGCATCTGAAGTGGGGAAACAGTCTTGTAAAATTGAGCCCATAACCGGTGGGGTTTGGGATAACTCAGGGTCGTTAATACCTGAAATGAATGAAATCATAGAATAACTAGTTGGTATCCATAGAAAATTGCTTGGGGCCAGACATGCTATGAGTAGAGAAAGTTTTCCTTTAGTTTTGAAAGCAGATATTAAGGCACAGATTTCGCTCAAGGAGGGTTTTAGAATATGGATAATAAGTAGAAGACCTGATAAATCCTTTGTTATATTGCTCTTGTAAGTGGAGAACTGGAGGTAATATCAAGGTAAGGACCTATCAAGAAGCACACCAGCTAAACTCCCTTTTTCAGCTTTTGAACCTTACTAAAGATATGACCCAGACCTCTTATCAGTGTAGACTACTCCAACAAGTCAGTGGGCACAATGATAAGAAGAGTGCTTGGCAAGCCTGCAAAGCAAAGAAATAGCCATCGTGGCAGCTTTTCTGTAGTAAATCATGAGGTGTGAGACAGGTAAATTCTATGCTAAAGCTAAAGATAATAATAGAGACATTTATATATAGTGGTCATTATGTAACAGAACTCTACTCAGTGGCCTATTTACTCTAAGGAACCATGAAATAGGTACTATCAGTATTCCTGTTTTATGGATGAGTAAACTGAGGCACAGAGAGCCTAAGTACTTTATCTAAAAGCCACAGTAGGAGTTAAGCGGCAGTGCTGTCATTTAAACTTGAGCAGCCTGGCTCTATAACCCCTACAAAGGGATTTAAAAAGAGTGAAAAATAAGAGTGGCTTAAGAAAAAAGAAAAGAAAAGAAAAAGAAAAAAAAGAAATGTATTTTAACTTACATAAAATTCAGAAATAAGCAGTTCACAGGAGTGTGACTTCTTTCTACAGATCCTTAGATCTCATTGTTCCACCTTGCCTAAACACCAAACCCCAGATTAGTTACTTCATGGAGCAATATGGAGCTTCATCCATCAGATCGATGCTTCAAGCAGCAGGATGGAAAAGTAGACATTTTCAGGACTCGGTGTCAATGCTTCAACATATACTCCTTGATATGTCTAAATGTCAATTTTTTTTTTATTAATCTGGAACTTTTACAACAAAGAAGTCCCAAACCAGCAGACAAGAAAAGCCATCAGAAAGGACTATGTTGTGATGAGAAACAAGATGGTTTTCTGGCAGATTGTACATGCTAGAAAATAAAAGCTATGAGTAGAATTTAGGGAAAATTTACAGGACTTGACAGAAATGATCAGATAAGAAAAATATGGATGAAAAGATGAAAGTGCATGAAGGTCAGATTCAGGAAGTCCAAGCTATAAGTAATAAAACATTTTAGAAAAAAGAAACAGAATGGATATAAGAAAAAAAATGGAAGAAATTATTCTCAACTCTAAAGAGATTGTTTATTTTAATAGCCAAGATACATACCATACTCCAGCCAAACTTAAAAATAAAATCATACTTAAAATGGCTTAGTGAAATTGGAAGCTTCAAAGATACAGAAGAATTCTGCAAACATCAAGGGGGCAAAAAGCACATTCTGTATAAGAAAAGAAACACAAAGCATGACTCCACATTTCTGCAACCTTAAAGAATAGAAAATGGAACAACTCTAGCATTCTGAAGGGAAATGTTTTGACTCAAGAATTCTATTTCCAGCCAGTTTGTCATTCATTTATGAAGACAAGAGAAAGCAACTCTTTGATGTGCAAGGGCTTAATCCTATTCCACCCAGTTTGTGTTCTTTCCAGGGTAAACTATTAAACTGCCAGAAGATCTATCCCAAAATGATGAAACATGAAGCAAATTATAATGAGAACATCATGTTTGAAAATAACTGACAGTTTGAGCCTTTAAATGTGTTAACTGTATTGGGATAAATTTTAATATTATTTTGAATAATACTGATTAAAATTTGGTAAGAGATTATCTTTGAAATTTGAAAAAAAATAAAAGTTATGGACTTTATCATTTCAAATGAGAAAACCAGTCTTGGTAAGATGTGTGTGGTGGGAGGTGTTAGGAACATCTCAAAAACTTCACATTTACACAAGAAAATGGAAAATGATTCCAATGATAAATTTAATACAAATTTAAGCATGTACTTTTAAAATTGTAAGGTAAACATTAGTAGAATTAAAATTAAAAATTGTGGTAGGAAAAAGCAGATAGAAAGGATTCATTCAGCAGTCTGGGACCTGCATATGGCTGCCTTGTTCCACCCTCTTTATTGATTCTAAGTGATCTACTTTTCTTGGAATCCACTGTAATTCCAATAGAAGGGATTCATATGGGCTTTGTTCTTTTTGGGTTGGTAAGAACCTGGAAACCCAAATCAGAGAGCCCCAGAAAGAAAGTTATAAAGCACTGCATATTTGGAATACCTTGGCCCAGAGTAGAGTATAGTTCTCTCAGGATAAGTTCAAAATTGATCTCACTTTAGTGTACATGGTACTTGCTCAAGAGGCCAAGAAGCAGCTGAATGGGCGGACTGCAACTCCTTGCACCTAAGACCCGTCTGATGCTACTTGGCTGGCCTACATAGAGATCATTTATTTTTCCTACTTTTGGGAATGCCACCAATTAGGATCCTATAACAACCAGACCAATTACCAATCATTCTAAAAGAAAAATAATCTTACAACTTTAGTTGCTCAGAAACTGGAGATAATATCAGTCAGAACCCTTAAGCCATGGGGTGCTTGGGTGGCGTTATTGGTTAAGCATCCAACTCTTGGTTTCAGCTCAGGTCATGATCTCAGGGTGGTGGGATGGAGCCCCACTGGCCTCTGGCTCTGTGCTCAGCAGGGAGTCTGCTTAAGTTTCTCGCTCCCTCTACACCCCCCCACTCTCTCTCTCTCTCAAATAAATAAATAAATAAATAAATAAATAAATAAATAAATAAATCTTTAAAAAAATCGTTACGCTATATTCCCATTGATTCAGAACTTTTGAAAAGAGATAGGCATGAACTGAAAAGAAAAACTGTAAAAACACCTCGGAAGATGCAAATGTAGCATGAAGGTGTGCACATGCACACAGACGCATGCATGCACATACATGGAATTGTTGGGCATGAAATCATGACTTCCAATCTGAATAATTTGTGCAGGAAGAGTATGGGTATGGTTGAAAAGTGACTTGGTGACTTAGAATAATAAATAGAATAATGTTCATTTTAAAATTTAGACCAAAAAAGAGGAATTAACAAAAAGAGAAATAAAGGAAGGGACATGGGGTGAAATATGAGACTGACAGGATAGATCCAGGAAACTTAGCATGAAATTAATCAAAATTCCCAAACTGTAAATTTAAAAGGAACAGAGGGATGATGGGCAGTAATTAAACAAATCAATAAAGAAATTCTCTAAGATGAAAAAAGAACTGAACTTGTAGATTGAAAGGGCTCACTGTGTTCCAAGTTGGAATTATTAGAAAAGACACACATATAGATACATACAGGTAATATTTTTTTGAATTCTAAAAATAATGAGAACATGTTATATAGGTCTTGAGAGGAAGGACAAGTTTTTAACAAAGGCAAAAGAATCAGACTGGAATCAGACTTCTCATCTGCAACATCGCAAGTTATAAGAAAAAATACTATCTACAGATATCTTACAGATTTCCAAGGGGCAGAAATCCAATCCAATAGTTCTATGAACAGACAAATTATTATTCATATTATTATGAATGCATTATGGTAAAAATATATTTGTGCATATGAAATACTTAAAAATATTACCTAAGGACCTCAATCTAAGGAAATAACTGAGACAGGTGTGAATTAAACAAACAATAAATCAGAATAGATACCTTAAAATGGGAAAAGGTTTATTCATATCTACATGCTATAGGCACTTAAAGAGACAAGTCAGTGGATAGAAAAAGAAAATGAAAAAGTAGATTCCAGTACATATGGAAATTTGACATGATCAACAGGGCATTTCTATTCAGTAGGAAAAGACAAGATTATTTAATAAGTTGTGCTACTTAAAAAAAATGTTACATGGGCAGTCATCTGGAAGATAATAAAATTAAACACAATGTTTTTCCTCAAAAAGTTAAATTATAGCTATGTTAAAGTCTTAAAAATATTTGTATTTTTACTAATATTAGCAAAGTAATCTAGGAGATTACATATAAATCCAGGGGTAAGAGTGGTCTGCTTCCTAACACTGGAAATGTAGAAGCTGTAAAACAAGTCATATTTGACTACATAAAAATTCTAAAAATCTTTGAATGTCAACTCATATCATAAAAAAATCAATAGACCAAAACATAAATAAAATTTTATATACATATATACACATACATTCATATATATATATATATATATATATATATATATATATAACAGAGAAAGGCAGAGGTTTAATCCTGTAATATAGAGAACTCTTACAAATTCACAAGAGAGCAATAAAAATTCTTTTAGAAGAATAAACCCATGATGTGAAGAAGCAATTCATAGATAAGTAAATTAAAATGGCCGATAAACATACAAAGCTGCCCAAACACATTAATCCAAGAAAGCAGTAGGTGTTAATGAGATATCCTCACTTTACACCTACCACCGAGGAAAACACTGAAACAACTGAGAATACTATTATTGGTGGGCATGTAAAAAACGTCTCTCTCATACACTAGCAGTGGGTGTGCAGACATACAGCCTTTAAAACAAGCAAGCAAACTCTATTAAAATTAAACTGCACATACTCTTTGATACAGTAATCGCACTTCCGGGAATCTGTCCCATTAAAAGAAAATTTACAAATCACGTAAGGATTTATATACCTCAATTCACACGCATATGGCATGGGGGAAAATACACAAATACAACTGTAACTCAGTGAATAAATTATCATTAAGGGGATGGTTTTAATACATGATATGAAAAAAACAAAATGGGCTGAAAAAGAATTTGAAACTTAACCCAAGAAATAAAGTGGTCATCAATAATGGGACAAAATGACAAAGTGGCATTGAGTTCCTGTTGTGATACAGAGAAGGGACTGGTATCACCAGTGTAGTATCCCTGCCAAAAATGTGTAGCCCACGGGTGCCTGGGTGGCTCAGTCAGTTAAGCATCTGTCTTGGGCTCAGGTCATGATCCCAGGATCCTGGGATCAAACCTCACATCGGGCTTCCTGTTCAGCAGGGAGTCTGCTTCTCTCTCTTTCTCTCCCTCTGCCCCTTCCCGCCGCTCTTTCTCTCTCTCTCTCAAATAAATAAATAAAATCTTCAAAAATGCATAGCCCAAATCTAATCATGAGGAAATGACTATGCAAGGTTCTGCATTCCACTGCTGTAGACCTGAACTCCTCAAAAAAGTCAATGCCATGAAAGCTAAAATTGATTAGAGAAATGTTTAATATTCAGCGAGAATATAGAGATGTGACAACTAAATGTGATGTATGATCCCTGCTTGGATCCTAAATGAAAAACAAAGCAAAAAAGAATATGTGAGACAACTGAGGACACTGCCTAAGAATTATTTTAGATAATTGCATTAATGTGAAATATTCTGGCTGTGATCATTGTCTTGTGGTTACGTAGGAGGCTGTGCTTATTCTTAGGAGATACAGACTGAAATATATTATACTATACTGAAGTATAATAATGTTAACAACTCTCAAATGGTTTAGTTAAATGTTAACAATTGGTTTATGTAAGAGGTAGATGGTTGTTCACTTTATTATTCCTGCAACTTCTCTGTGGGTTTAAAATGCTTCAAAATAAAAAGTTAAGAAAGCACAAAAAAACTGCAAACTGGGTGAAGAACTTACCTAAACAAGACAAAACAAACTCTCTCGAAGAAAACAAAACCAAACCTTGACTACGGTGTTACCCGATTCTGAAATTCTGCGGTGGGAGGGTTCTAATCCCTGGGAAACTGACCATGGGAAATGTGGCCACTCTGTGCATGAGAGGAAAAGAAAAAGAGACAGTGGGTTCAGACCTCAGCCCTGCCCTTTCCATCCCTCCTGACTCTTGCACTGCACAACCAGTTAGTTTGCTTTTATTATTCCCCATACTCTGATAAATGTAAAATATAAACTCCAGCTTCACATAGTGTCCACTTGTAACTGCCTCTGTTTAGGTGAATTTGAAACTGATCTTGAGCCAGTCAAGTCTCCCTTAGTAATATTTGAGATAAAGCATTGTGACCATGCCAACTAGTAAGGTGAAAGGAAAGAAAGCAACTGCAAACACGAAATCATACAGGTGCTTAGTCATGTTGCCTTAAGAATCTTTTAAAAATAATCAAGTTAACACTAAATTTAATGAATTTGTATCCTATGAAAAATGAGATAATTCATTTGGAAATGCACCAGGCTTTCTTTGAGAAAATGGATACTATATATGTATATATTCACTGACACCTGGCACGTCCGAGATCATGTATACCAAATTTTAGCCTGGAGGGAATTTTTACCAAGAAGTTATAAACCTCTGAAAATAGAGGTTAATAGGAAATGCTGAAACATCCTTAATGACAAGGTTGCTATGGCAACAATATAAGCTTACCACTAGCATCAAATATCTGCTGCATTTAGGGCTCCTTGTCTCCTTTGATAAGTTTTCCATGAGTGAAATAAAAGCATCAATTGACTAGCTCAAGAAGACTTTTCTCCCTGTGTCATAGAATCGGTGACTTACTGTGTAATTCGGTGAGCTAGTCAGACGGGAAGAAGAAGATTGAAAGAGAAAGAACCAGAGTATGCCTAAACCGCCATTTTCCAGTGGAACGGGGTTGAACTAACCCAGGGCATTGTGAGGAACACTTTTAAGAAGCAAGGCCAAGGCAGAGGGAGAAAATAAAACAGCTGAATTAGCATGCAAAAAGTAATCATGCACAGTCATTGTTTTTGGAAGGGCTCAAAAAATGGGCCAAGCACATTTCTACAGGATTTTTGAAAATCCATTTTTAGTATTCCTAGGGCTGTGGTTCACAGAGTGTGGTCCACAAAGCCCCTTCAGGTGGTCAGCAGCCCAGCCCCCTGTGGAGTTGATTTTTCTCATGTGAATATGGGGTTCTTCTGTTCCTGGCTACTATTAATAAAGTACTTGCTTTATGTAATCAAAACCAGCCATCACTTTATTGGTATCCCATCTAAACCCTCATCATCCCTCTTGTTTATCCCAAAGAGGGGCTCTGGGCATTGCAAACAGAATGGGGGTGGGATAACTGGTCTAAAGTGTTTTTATTTTTACCTGATTGAAATTGGTCATCTTAGAGTAATACCAACACATTGTCATGAAATGTTAACCCTTCCTCTGTACTTAGTAGTCTCAGAACGCATCAGTTAGTGTGGTGGTTCTTATTTTACAGGTGATGAAACTGAAATAGCAAAAATCAAATGGTTCCCATAAGATCCAGAACAAGGGAGCCTAAAATACAGTCCAAATTCTTGAGGCTTCCTTTTCCATGGCAGATACACTGCACTGAGTCTAATTCTGAGCCCCAACTCATATTGCGGGACTTTCAAGCAAACTCAAGTCATGAAACTTGAGAAGAGAGTGAAAGGTGGTTCTACTTAGCATGCCACGGAAGTCGTATGGGAAACCATGGGTTGACAGCATGTGTAGACAGAGATCTGGCCTCTACAGGACAGTGGTTTTAAAAGAGGCTTATGTGGGGCACCTGGGTGACTCAGTCATAAGTGTCTGCCTTCGGCTCAGGTCACGATCCCAGGGTCCTGGGATCGAGGCCCGCATCGGGCTCCCTGCTCCGCGGGAAGTCTACTTCTCCCTCCCCCACTCTCCCTTCTTATGTTCCCTCTCTTGCTGGGTCTTTCTCTGTCAAATAAATAAATAAGATCTTAAAAAATAAATAAATAAGTAAATAAAAGAGGCTTGTGATCAGCCACATGAACAGAGTTTGTAAATAGTTACACAGAGAAAGGTCATTTTTCATGACTGCCGGTAGGGTCCTTGCTGGGCATAATAGACCATACCATTTAAGTTAAAGTAGACTTTTGGTGGCAGAGGCTGCAGGTGTCCACCAAAATGCATCCTTTCATCTTCTAATGAAATTCATGCCCTTTCTACCCTCTCCTGCAGGTAACGGTGTTCCTGGAGATGGAACTTGAATGGAAGTGATACATGCCATTTCTAGGTCTGGCCCTTAGGACACTAGTCTGCACAACTTCACGCTCATTTCCTCTTCTGAAAAGCTGAGTGGGAGTCAGCTTGAACCATGCAGATGACGACAATATTGTAGGGGGTGACAGAGAAATGGCTTGGAAGAAACCTGCATCTCTGAATGAATATGTGGTCCTCGCCTCTGACCTGCCTGCTTACCTAAGATCTATTATGAGAGAGAATTAACATCTATTTCTATAAGCAACTGTATTTTTTGGTCTTTTTCTGCAGCAACCTCATCTCATCTGCATATTCCATCCAGTGGTAGGATTTCTAAAAGATAGCAGAACTAGGATTTGCCTTATTTTTGTGTTTGCTAGCATATGGGCAGCTCTGTACTTTCTGAGTAGTGCAAAAGTAGGAAGGAGGTGACTTTGAGAAGCCCATTTTAGCTACTGCACTTCTCTCATCTATAACCAGAAAACAACGTGCCCAAAATCAAGTGGTATTTTTTTTAAATGAATGTCTAGAATGATGGAATTGAGAGCATGTGTGAATGACATTAAGTGGCTGGTATTGCTTACATCTTAGACGCCAGGAATAGTTCAGTGTTAGCTTGATAAATTAGGGAAATTGGCAGGAAAAACTAGGAGAAAGTAAAATAGGACAAGGGCAAGATGTGACAATCAGAAGCCAGAAACAAAATGCAGAGATTAAAGACAGGGGCAGTCTGCATACGTACGACTACAACAGAAAGTCTGGAGTGACTGCCATCCTGTGAGTGAAGAGCCGTCAGCAAAACAGTGCTGTTATTTAGGAGGCTGCGATGGTAATATATTAACAAGAGTATGACATGCCAACTCCAGGAAGTAATATTTCCTCTGCACTGGCATTACTGAAGACCTTAATAAAGGATGGTGTCTAGTTTTGTTCTCACACTTTGAGGAATGTAGCAGAACTAGAGAGAGTCCAGCAAAGACTAACAGAAATGATAAAAGGGTGGGAAAATAGAACCTGAGAGGAAAGGTTAAAAGCTAGTCTTGTTTAGGCTGAGGGAAGAAGGAGGCTAAAGAGGGACTTAATATCTGTTTAAATATATGCCCGGCTATTATAATGAGCATGCTGACTAGCTCTTCTGCCTGGACCTAATGAGACAGGAAGGGGTTGCGGGGGGCAGCATTTACACTGCAGCCGTATATTTGTGTTAGATATAAAGAAACATTTGGGGGGGGGAGAAAAAAAAAGTTGTTCTTTCCAGAAACACTCTGTGAAGGGATTTGGTGCAATAGTTTTTCTTCAGGATATCCAAACCTGTGCGATTGGCATTTATTTGGCATCAGAGGTTGGTTGCTGAAGAGACTGAGCCAGCCCCTGCCTTCCCCCTCCCCCCCCCAGTGGCATGTTTACCTTCAGGAGGGATAAATAGAAAAAGCTCACTGGACATATTTTATAAGACTGCTGGCCCAGGGGGAAAAATGTTTATATCCACTAATCAATGCCAGTTTTGTATTTACGATTTGCGTAGAAACAGTAACAGAGAAGGGTAATAGGATTTGAACCTGTGCCCTCCCATTTGCCCTGGTGAGTGCCAAATGTTCGTCCCAAATGTTGGGTTTTGCCCTTTGGCTAAGCCCAGTCTAGAGTAGTGCTTCTCAAAATGTCATCCATAGAACCCCTGGGTATAGCTGAAATATTTTCAGAAGTCTGCAAGATCAAAACTATTTTTATATAAACAGTAAGATGTTATTTGTCATGTCCACTGAAATAACTTTTGCACTGATGATATAAAAGCAATGGTGGATAAAACTACTGGTATCCTAGCAGAAATTAAGGCAGTGGCACCCAACTCTAAAGGTGCTCATCGTGTTCCTTGAGGTACTCAATGTAAAAGAACAATGTAATCATTTTCTCTTTTATAAGGAAATGTGTCAACATTTGGAAAACTTGCATTACTTTATGAATCAGTGTTTTACAAACCCCCAATGTATTATGTTACAGAATCATGCATGGATAAAAGATCCGTACAAAGTGCAAGTTAGTCTAATAGTCTTGTTTTTGTTTTTTTAGTCAAATAGTTTTAACAGAGTAGAGTATGAAGAGTTTATGAGATGGTTTCAGATTCTATATTGCAACTAACTTTAAGAAACTAACATATGTCAAGGAATGGTATAATATCAAAGAAAACATTCATAGTTATCTGCTGAAATATACCTCTTTCTTCTTCCAACTACATATCTGCATGAGGCCAGATTTTCTTTACATGCTTCCAAACAGCATTTCACAAAAGATGAAATGCAAAAGGAAATATGCCACTCTTCTTACAATTATTTTGTTGTTGTGAAGAAATATTTTTAATAAAAATATGTTATTTATGTTATGTTCTGGGTTTATTATTACTATTTTAAATAAATATTTTGAAAATGTTTCAGTTTTAATCTCTAGTATGGTGAATATTGATATGTATGGCTCACATAAAAAAAAAAAAAAAAGATCTTTAGACTCCTCACTAATTTGTTAGTGTAAAGGATACCTGAGTCCAAAAACTTTGAGACATCTACTTTATGCCTCCTGCTTGTCTAGGTTGTATTATTGGACTATTATTCTCTAGTAGGTTTTGATGAGCTAGGTTCTCACCTGTGTACTTAAGTATAGGTACAAGGAGCTGTGGTAAGTGGTTAGATCATTCTTCACCTGACGCTTTATCTCTCTGCTATGAGCACCAAATATTTGTACTCTGGGCCCTGGTTGAGTAGGTGTCTGACAAATAAAAGGGCAGTGATCTCACCAGGTGGGTATAGGTCCAGAATGGGTTGAAATGAGAATAATACTAACTCATTTATCAAATACTCTGTTTACCCATGATACCCAATTGCTGCAGCCACTTTCCTTTGGCCACTATGGGATTCCCAGGCATGTCCCATTGCTGTGAGCACAACATCTCATCATGGAGTTTGTGAGGTTACATAGCATCGTCAGTATGATCCACACTCCATCTAGAGGCAAATTTAACAAAGTCAACCACTTTTCAAATAAAAAGGGTCAAATTCCCTAATTATTCACAGGTCTTCGAGATTATATTAGGCACTGTATAAAAAACAGATGGGATCCCCGGTTCTATAGATGTCCTGAATTCTGCATTCCTTCTTATATCTGTAGAAGTTAATACAAGTCTGGTCATATGGAGGAAGGTCACTTCAAAATATTTGGGAGGCTGATTTTGAACTTTAAGCTTAGGCAGAGAGTGTCTGATTTTAAAGCTATGTGTTGAAAATGTCTTCCCAATTATTTCCCAATATTTTGATAATAATGGATATGGTAAAACAGGTTTCCAAGGAAACAGATTCTGAAATAGAGAGTTGCATGTAGATGTTTTGTTTGTAAGGAACAATACCCATCAAGGAGAAGGAAACAAGATTGGGTAGAAGGAAAAACTACAAGAGAAACCTCAGACAATTCCATGGGAATCTCCGGAGATGGGATGGGCTTTTAGAGTTGCCTTGAATTAAGGAAAGAAGGCCAGCCCACTGAACCTTGAATCTAACAGTAGGCTGTGTCTCTGGGGGAGGCCAGAAAAGGACTCAGCCATGAGAAATCAGCAGCCAACATTCCCAATACCTAGGAGGAGGAGTACCTCAGTCCTGAAGAAACTGGGTGACACACTACAGCATCCCTTACAATGGACATTCTGTGTTCTCTTTCACTTTTGATTTCCTTATAAATTAAATGGGTTGACACTGAAAACCTGAACCTGCATTTCCTGAGGCTGTTTTCCATCTAATGTAGTTTTGCTGTTGTCTAATCTAACAGTAAGGATTGGAAGGAATATTGTAAGATATAGTGAAAACAAGTGACAAATTAGAAAAAAAATCCCTTTGAAAAAAAATCTCTGCTTGAACAAAAACCAATTTCACGTGCTGATTTGAGGATGCTAAAATGGGGAACAGTTAATTTTTTGGGATAGACTAATGTCCAAAATTTAGGTCCCAAAGTGTCTGTTGATACCATGACATCATTAAGACTCTACAAATCTGATTGGCTGTTTCACCTTTTAATATTTCTCAGGACCTGTAAGTAAGGGCTGCTGTTAGGGGAAAGGAGGCTCTGGTAATGGTAACAGAGACAGTTTAGAAGTTAGAACTAGAGGGGACTTTAGAGTTTATCTAGCTCAGCTACCTTATTTACAGATAAGAGATAATAGCAGCTATTTATTAAATGTGCATTGTTTCTAATGTTGTGTTATTCAAATTGCTTGGGTCCTGTCTCATCCTCACCATTTTTTTTGCAAGGTAGTTAGTGTTATGTTCATTTCACAAATGAAGAAAATGAAACTCATAGAGTTCAGGCTACATTCCCAGGTCATACAGTAAGTAAATAGCTAAGCTGGAATCAATACTCAGGTCTGTTCTGTTTGACCCCTGAAGCTGCACTGACGTACTGAAGTATGAACTTGGACAGCAAACTCAGAGGCGTTCTTTTTTTTTTTTTTTAAACTTAGGAATTGGGCTTACATCCCATCCCTAAGTGAATAAAATGAACGTATTAGCAACTTGACTCTTGCCATCTGATGAGTTGCTTTCTTGGGTCATTTTATGATTTCTTTTGGAAACATATAATACTATAAATTCAGATAGGCTTTTAATGGCAAATATCCCTCCGGATAGTCTTATTTATAGTGCAGTCATACATTTTGGCCAAATATAAAATTTTCTCTACAGTATGGATAATCTTGATGTCCTGGAGATTCTACGGCTTCTTTGGGCACCAGACCTTTGGAAGGACTCTATGAGACAAAGCATTAAAAGAAGAAATCAGGGAACTGTGATATAAAAACTTTGCATAGGTTATTTTATCCTACTAAACCTATTGCTCAGACTATATGTTATATCTTCTTATTTAATCCTGTCCTCATTAATGTTTTTAAACAAAAATTTATTGAAATATACACACACAAAACTATGTTATACACACATTTTTATCAAAGTATATTATACACACAGAAAATACAATATACTATGTACAAAGAAAATCACATATATCATTCATATACAGTTCGATGAATTTTTAGAATCTGAAAACATCCAAGTGTCCAAGTACTTTGTACTCTTTTATTCAGACATTATATGTATCAGCATCATTGTTCTGGAGAGGCAAAAGCCACATAACGTGATTTATCCTGCCCATCTCCCTGACTTCCCACCTCTGGGAAGAAGTAAGTGACTGGTAATCTCAGGTTTTATAAGAAGAAGAAGAACAAGGAGTTCCTTTTGAAAAGATGAAGGTAGAAAGAGCTAAGAATAAAAATTGGGACACATTAGGGGCGCCTGGGTGGCTCAGTCATTAAGCGTCTGCCTTCGGCTGAGGTCATGGTCCCAGGGTCCTGGGATTGAGCCCTGCATTGGGCTTGCTCAGTGGGAAGCCTGCTTCTCCTTCTCCCACTCCCCCTGCTTGTGTTCCCTCTCTCGCTATGTCTCTATCTGTCAAATAAATAAATAAATAAATAAAATCTTTAAAAAAAATTTGGGACACATTAAAGAAGTCCTTGATAATCCCAAGATGTAAACACATTGTCAGGAAAAAGACTTGAAAGAGAAGGAGTTAGGAGAAAATTATATTAATCTGCTTTGGTAGTTCCAGAAAAAGTAATTTCAGATAGAGCATAAATGTGAGAAATGCTGCAGAAATGGAAGCAATAAACACATCAACTATATCAACTATAAGGTACAGAAGAGAGTGAGGAGACCAACATGGCTCTAGAGTCTGAATCTTGGGTATCTGGGAAGCTATGGGTACCACTGAAATGAAATGCGAACTGACAGAGAATGGTTTTGGAGGAAACATAGTAGAGAATTTCAGGACAATGCAGTGTCAATACCATCAATTACAAAGAACAAGAATGGGGAGGGTAGAAAAACCATCTTTGGATTTACTTATTGGAGTAGAAAGCAAGGGTGAGTGGGAGGCAAAAAAAAAAAAAAAGTGGAAGCAATAAGTGTAAACTACACTCTCCATTCAATAAATTTTTCAAGGAAGGAAACAAAATAGCAAATCCAGGGAGTTCCTAGACCAGGGGGAAAAATGCTGAGAAATGATGTAATGAAGTCCTAGTGAAAAGGAAGAGCTCCTCTTAGTGAAAGGCATATGGTATATGAGAGGAGAGTACTTTCCTATGAGATCAGAAAGCAAAGTTGAGCTTTTACATGGTGAGAAGAAAAGAAGAGGGATCTAACATCGGCCTTGACTTTCTCTAAGAACCGGGAGATCATATCACACACACACAAACACACACACAGAACTTGAGGGTGGGAGGAAATCTTGGAATTGACGCTACAGGGAATACAGAAGGCTGTAAATCATCCATGAGAACAAGTACTGTCAAACAGCACTGAGGGCCCAGCTGACTTCAGAAAGCTTGGAACTGCAGTGCAACAAGTCAACCTGGCTTTGTGACTTTCTTAGGCAATATTTGGCAGCCTGGGACCAGGAGCTGGGAAGGCAAATGATGGTATTTACCCATTCTTGGGAATTGGGACGGCAGCTCTGGGGCAAAAGAGGGTGAAAATCTAATAAAATGGCTGACCCTAGTGTCAAGGCTGATGAGGCAAGCAAATGAGGCCAGAAGAGGGGCTGATGAACTAAGACAATAGTGAGCTATCAAGGGATGGGGAGGGGAGGAGCAATAACGGGACTGAGAAACAGATCTCATTAGAGGTGAGGAGATGAGAGACTTCTAATGATAGGAGTTTGTGGTCAGAGTTTATTGTACTTTCATTCAGAGAGTACTAGAAGAGGAAGAACAGGGACAAGTGTGATAAAACTAGGGTCTGAAGATTTGGGGGGGGGATCAGCCTTGATGGAAGTTTGTTATTGTTGTAGCTGTTTGTTTCTTTTAAAGCCAACTTTGTACGAACCTTTGCGAATACCACCCCAAGGACTGTATATCTGCTGTCTGACAATTATCATCTGCAACTATCTTTCAGATTTGCAGATGACTTTACACTTTCATTAAGGGGGGCCACTTTCACACACAAGAATTCCATTAATCCTCACAACAAACCAGTCACTTCCTTTTAAATATAACGAAACTGTAAATCAGAGCAGTTGAGTAATTTACTTGAGGTCACAAAGGGAGTAAAAGGCCGAAGAGGGAACCCTGAGCAAGCCATCTGACTCCAAGGCCAGGGTTCGTTCAAGTTTGGTGCCCAAGGTTATAGGAAGGGTTGTGTTATCCACCTTTGTTTTATAGCCCTTCAGCAGTTTCTCTTATGCGTGGGACCTGTGGGCAGGTGCTAATTTACACAGCTGACTTATTCCTAGTTCAAAAATAAATACATGTTTAATTATACTCTCAAATTTTTAAATATAATTGTCAAATTTTACTTGATAAACAGAAGCAGTATCAATTTTTAGACATGATTATTTGAGTGCATAAACTTTATCTTAACAAGTAGTTCAAAGCAGAGAAAATAAGAATTAAAAGAATGTATTTATTTATAATAGTATCAGCTTGACTGATGTGACTATAGTACATGCAATATAGATACCACCGTTAATTTTTTCTCGTTCTGGGTCAGGGCAATAAAGCATGGCAACAAACAGGTCTGCCTATCTCTACTTGTCAATGTTGTGGCAGATTATAGAGGAGGGTGCAAATCCCATCTATACTGTGCTGGGATGTAAACTTTCTTTTTGACCAATCTACTGAGCAGTCTGTCTACAAAAGGAGGGTAGATTCAGAAATAGTCAAGGATATGATAGGCTGATAGCGAGAGACACATTTTCTTCAAATCTTGAGGATTTTAAGACTTCCCTCACTCACTTTTTAAAAGGCTATTGTGTGTAAACTATGCTAAACTGGGTTTTTATGTCAGGATTATCAAGCTGGAGAAGGTTGCTCTTCTAGATTGGGCACCAAGTGATTGCCAGATGTCACAACTATGGTATGTGACACTAATGGATGACTATTGCAAAAGTGACTTAAGACAGACAATTTTCCAAATGTCATCATAGCCTGAGCAAACAGAAAGATTCAGAGTAGGAAGCAGAAAATGGCGGGAAATGAGGAGACTTTTCCAGGTCATGGGAAGATCTGATGAATCATATTTAGTAATCAGAATATGAATGGTAGCTCTTCCCTTCGACTCCTCTTACACATTCTTCTAGCAAATTAATATTTCTTTCTCTCTGCTGGATAATGATAACATTTCTTTGCTTAACCTCATTTTTAAAATGTTGTCTGCAGGGCGCCTGGGTGGCTCAGTCATCAAGCATCTGCCTTCAGCTCAGGTCATGATTCCAGGGTCCTGGGATCAAGCCCCGCATCGGGCTCCCTGAGTGGCGGGAAGTCTGCTTCTCCCTCTCCCACTCCCCCTGCTTGTGTTCCCTCTCTCTCTGCGTCTCTGTCAAATGAATAAATAAAATCTTTAAAAAAAAAAAGTCTAAAACCAGGGGCGCCTGGGTGGCTCAGTCAGTTAGGTGTCTGCCTTCGGCTCAGGTCATGATCCCAGGGTCCTGGGATCGAGCCCCACATCGGGCTCTCCGCTCGGCTCATACAGCTTCTCCCTCTCCCACTCCCCCTGCTTGTGTTCCCTCTCTCGCTGTGTCTCTCTCTGTCAAATAAATAAAATCTTGAAAAAAAAATAATAAAATAAAATAAAATAAAATAAAATGTTGTCTGCTTTTTATTTTGTGCCTGTATCAATATTGCAGATCAAGAACAAGACACACAACTGTTAATGAAATTCTCAGGGGTCCATCTGTGAGTCCCTGTCATTGTGCCCTCAGTGTTGCTTTCTAGAACATTTCTTATAATAAGGGTAAATGCCACGGAGAGGTCATTACGAATGAAATGTGATGGATAATCAGAGGAAACATGGAAAGCAAGAAAAATATTAATGTAGGCATGAGACTGGGCAGAGTCAAATAATATGGGAAGAGTGACTGGGACATAACCTACCCAACAGAAGTAGTAACTAGCCAGATATTATTTGATGATATATCCTATGGAAAATCGAAGATCATTTATTCATCAGCAGCTTGGAGAACCTTAGTAAATACTTAAAGACACTTGTCATTATTATTTATTCACATTCATAGAAGTAAAGAGTGGTTTTTATTAAAGTTCCAAACTTATTTTTCAGTAAAGTTCCAAATTCTTCTCTTGAATTAAGTTTTATAATCCATTGAACTCCCTGTGTTTGCCTGGGTAACAAAATCTAAAGTGGGCAAATTACCCCATTGAATGGGAACACATAATTAAAAAGTACATCAAACTTAATTGGGAATTGCTGTTACTTCCCTGGACCTCATTTATTGATAGAGAGCATTGGACTTGTTAATCTTTGCCCTTCTAACATAAAAGCTCAATTACTTTTTCATTCCAATTGTCCTCACTCAACCCATGTGACAATGTGAAATGAGCAAGAGGAGCCAAGATGCAGGGGCTTTGGACATCATCAGCACTTTAGTCCCTTCAGGGCACCTGTCTGGATGAAACAACCCAAATTGTTATGATCTAAATTTATTCCAAGATTTTGTAATGGTCCTTGCAGCTCCCCAAATCTACGTGTTTTATAATTTGGGGGTTCATTTGGTTCTTATGAAAAATTGGAGTTTTGTCTTAGATGACACCCAAACCTTCTTCTAGTTCTAAAATGTCAATGAGTTTAGAAAATAGGTCTTTTTTTTTTTTAAAGCTGGTTTCAACTACATTCAGTTGTATAGTGTTGTGTTTAGTTTTGTATTTTCCTTTAAACAAGAGAATTACATGAGTTAAGATTTAGGTTTTTGCAACCCAATAATTTCAGTCAACCATCAAAATGTTTTTGATGATTTAATCATTGCACGATGGATACCCAACAACTGAATCGTTTTTATACCACTGTTCTTTTGGATATTTTGAAAACCTATAATTAGTTTTCAAACCAAGTGAAATACCAAAACCTGGGGAAAAAAAAAAAAGTTAAATTAGGAAAGTCATAATATATATATATCACGGTAGGTGTCCAATAAATTTCCTTTTTCATTTAAAACTAAAGAAAACAATTTGGAAGTAAACATTTGAGAAAATAAATTAAATATGACATGGTTGTATGCTTATATCAACAATAAAGCATGCTGCATATGCAAATAATTTCAGTAATAATTTTGGTAGCTATCTGAGTAAAGGCATATACAAAATGATATAGATACGTGGCATCTAGAATTGTCCTCATTTTTTGTTATTGCTACAGGGGACTTGTCTTTCAAAAAATAATTCTAAAGCTCACAATAATTAGTGTTAAGGATGTAGTCTCCTGAAAAGGGCAAATACCAATAGAAAAGGACAATATTTTCTCAGAATTTCTGAAAGTGCTATGTTAATTGAGAAATTCATTTAATAACATAGTGATGAAATGAGCTTGATGATTACATCACATTGAAGAAAAATGAAACGAAAATCTTTTTTAAATAAGGATATTCTAAGTGAGCATAATTGATCATTTTAAAATGTTTATTGATTCTTAAATATTAAGAAGTTAGCAAAAATAAGACTTTTAAAAGGTTTAGTATTGGTTATTAGTTTATATTAACATTTAATTTTGTAATTCAGTGTTTTTAAATGCATAGTTATTGTTATAATTTTGT
Source organism: Neomonachus schauinslandi (assembly GCF_002201575.2). NCBI lineage: Eukaryota > Metazoa > Chordata > Mammalia > Carnivora > Phocidae > Neomonachus > Neomonachus schauinslandi. Next base: position 67,884,778 of record NC_058406.1, read on the forward strand.
CTTCCCCCTTTAGCATATTAAGTCTTTGAGTTCAAAGATTCAAACGATAATTTAGGTTTTCAAAGAGAGCTGTTAAATTATACTTACAATTAAATTTCAAAATGTTTTCACTATACTGTAAGAGCTGCAGGTTAGTGTATGCGTACTTTTTCTGAGAAATTGTATCTAAATTCATTAATAGGATATGTGATAAGTATTTATTTGTACATTGTGATATATGTATAAGTATATAGAGACCTACGTATAGAATACACAAGCACATACATACACACATACATTGAACTTGAGTCTTTAGGACTCATTTCATGTATTATGAAACTGCAAAATATGCTAGAAAATACCCAATATTCATGACCATAAAACAATTAATTTTGATAAGTGCTAAAGTATTACTAAAACACTATAAAGTGTTAAAGATACAAGCATATGTTTTATATATGTGTATCATTTAAAGATCAGTCCCAAATTATGGAATAATCATTTATAACACAACTTTAAAAATACCAGTTTTCAAATATTTTACTTTAATGCCTTTGCTGTCTCAAACTGAATGACATTTCAACACAGCTCATTGAATGGACAATATAAACTAGTTGATGTCACTAGTTTTATTTTAGCAATCATGGTGTTGCTTCGTCTAGCAGCAAACTTCCAATGGCCAAAGCATCAATGTTGTCCTTCTAATTTATTAAAATGAAATGTTCCAAAAAGACATTGAATAAGGTTATACCCTCTGGTGTGTATTCAGCACTTTGCAGAGTCTTATAAAGTATACATAACAGAGTCAATAATTTTTTTACTTAGCAATATTTCATTTTTATATGATTGCTAATCATTGCGAGCATTTACCGCCATGTCACCATGTAACGGTAGATTGTGCAGCTACGTGTGGTATGAAAAGCTTAACCATGAGAAAAGTTTCTGCAAATTTGACTTCTCTCAATTTCACGTTCTTTTGTGTTCAGTTGGTGGTGCCTGGTTTCTGTGTGAAATGATTTCCAAGTTTTCAAACGAAAGCAGTTAAGAAACAAAATATTTACACCCTTCTAACTTGGACTTCCTGTATAGCTAAATACAATACAGATGCTAAGTCACTGGTCTGAAAGAGCTTTCACAAATCTATAATAAAATAATTAAATTAGTGAGCTGTGTTTAGATCAGAGACCCTTGGTTGCCAACTCCTAAGAACTCGGGGAATTCAGAACCACAGAAGGATCATTTGGACTCCATTTGGCAGAGACGTCAGAAACTCGCTGCTCTTGGGAACATCCTTTTCCAATAACATTTATAGCTCTAGATGGAAGCGAAAGGCACCATATGTTAAGTTTCCTGCAAAGCTTCCTGGTAAGAGAGGAAATAAATTCAACTTGTCACATCTGCTCATGGGCCAGTCAAGTAGGATTTTATCACAGCCTTAAGTGGTTTACAAAACTGTCCTGTTATCGACCGAAGGGGCTTTACGTTTCAGGTTTTTTCATACTGGTGTTCATAATCTAAATCATTAAACTATTTTTCTTCTTTGGACTTTAGCAGCATGCATCATCATTTGCTTCTAAGCAAGGAGAATTATTCAAAGCAATTCAACTAAGAATCACGTTCCTGTAGCTCAGTCCCCATAGCTGCTAGGGTGGCTTAACTGCTAGAATGCCTCTGGGTTTCAGTTCTACCTCAGTTTATACCCATGGCTCCTTACGTTTTGCATAATTTAAGATGGGAGCTGCATTTAATCAAACTAAATTGATTATCCACCATTCTGAAAAGTCCCTACTGGCTTAAACCATGGCAAAGACCCATAGGGTCAGAAAAGATTTTTCTGCCAGAGGTATAGGTAATCATAGGAAAGGCGCTAAAACTTGCATTGTTAGCCCCAAGTTTTCTCCCAGAGTGATCCATCTTTTTACCCTCATGATTAAAAAAAAAAAAGTTAGAGTCACTGGGCATTTCCGTTTTTTATCATAAACAAAATCCTTTTTAGTTTGCAAATCTACTGAAGATGGAGCACCGTATATAAGCATTACATTTTCCTAATTAAGCATAAATTAAATTGATAGCACTTTCCAAACTAAAAATAAGTTCTCAATTTACCAACTTGCAGTTTTATATTCATGTCTTCTTGCAAGGAATGGATCAAACTTGTTAATGGATTTCCTTTCATCCTAGAAGTTAAAAAATGCTTTAAGTTAAAGTAAAAATTGTGATCTTCAGACATATTTAATTATTGAAATACCAAATAAATGTGATAGAATTTCAGAGTGCCATACTTAATGAAATCTCCAGCCTTTGTTTATTTGTTGGTATACACTCATCATTCCTACAGGTGAATTATAAAACATGTAAAAAATTAACTAATTAGAGTGAAGGAAAATAACGCAGAATAGCAAGATGACAAAAGAAAAATTTAACACACGAGCCCTGTAAATTCATGAAAGCAGGCTGTGGATTAAGCTGTTTCCTAGTAACCAAAACAAAACAGTTAAATGGTTTGCATTTCTTTCTATAGGAGAAAAATTGTCAAAAAGAAGATTTTTACCACCAATGAGGCTTAGGAGAAATTTCTCCTGAGGATCTTCATAGAATGCTGAATGATTGAGTCAATTACATCTTAATACTACCCCCCCAAAAGCATAAAGGCATTGGAATGCTTCACTGAGCTATTTCCTGTAATATCACTCAGTGTAACTTGTGAGCATTAGAATGCAATTTAATACAAAACAATTCTACCAGCGTTGCTGCATTGCACAGTTCCAGAGGCACTGTTCACGTAGGTGGTGCTGAAACAAGAAGCGAAAACATTGATTATTATCATAGAAGAAAGGTGCTGGTTTCATCAATATGGCAATGATAGATAACAAAATCTGTGAGGGGCCTATTCCACAATGGCTATGACACCAACTTTCTATTATCAGGTGTTAAAAACAAATACACTGTATGAAAGGAACTCTGAGACATTAGTGATCATGTACTATGCTCTCTACACTCTTACGGGTGAGCCTGAAACTGTCCCCCTCTATATCTGCTCTCCCCTTCATTATTTGGTAATAGAACCTGCAGACTGTCTTTCCAGTTCTCTCTTACACCTAGGTTTGGACTTTCTCATCCAGGTTTTGTACTTTCTGTGTGCAGAAAAAATATGTACAACTTCTTAATCATTTCTTAAAATATACTTGCCATGGACTTTCCTTCTGGCTAGGAAAAGATGATACCAGGGTTTACTCTGGAAGCCACTTTTTTTTGTGAGTTATATCTCAATTTTTATTTATTTATTTATTTATTTATATTTTTTTATTATGTTCAGTTAACCAGCATATATAGTACACCATTAGTTTTTGATGTAGTGTTCAACAATTCATTAGTTGCATATAACACCTGGTGTGGAAGCCACCTTTTGAGGATGGTAGCATTGTCCCGCCAACTCTGTACTGCTTACCTCTGCCTGGACCATTTTGTCTGTCATGTGATAGGGAAATAAAATTCTGTCTTGATGAACACTGTCTTTGGGGTTTTTTTAAATTAAATATCTTAAGTTAGTACAATATCAATGTTATCATTGTCCATATATATTTCCTTCACTTTTGGATGAGAGAATTGAAGAAAAGAAAATTTGCATGGGGCGCCTGGGTGGCTCAGTCATTGGGCATCTGCCTTTGGCTCAGGTCATGATCCCAGGGGCCTGGCATTGAGCCCCGCATTGGGCTCCCTGCTCCACAGAAGCCTGCTTCTCCCACTCCCACTCCCCCTGCTTGTGTTCCCTCTCTCGCTGTGTATCTCTCTGTCAAATAAATAAATAAAATCTTAAAAAAAAAAAAAGAAAAATTGCAAAGAAAAGAAAGAGGAAAGGATGTTGGCTTTATTTTAATAGGTTGATCAGATGACCAAAGAATCACTCACTCAATCATGCTATGAGTCTTTGAGCTTTTCACCAATAGTAATAACAGAATATTAGGCAGAATACTGAATTTGGTGTCAACCATATCTGTATTCAAATCTTCATTTCAACATTTCCCTGACTTTTGGACCTTAGACAAGTGACCAAAAATTCTCTTCCTCATTATCCTCTTTAGTGTGATTATATGAATTAAAAAATGTTAGCTAACATTTACTGTATGCTGGAGCCTGGTCTAAGTGCTTTATATGTGTTACTCCATTTGATCCTTTTGCAATCTGTATATGAGAAATGAATATTGTCCTTGTTTTCTAAGTAAGGAAACTGGGGTAAGGGGAGTTGAAACAACATGCCTAAAGTCAAAAGCTGGTAAGTGGTGGAGCACACTTTTTTTTTTTTTAAGATTTTATTTATTTGTTACAGAGAGAGAGAGAGAGAGAGAGAGAACACAAGCAGGGGGGAGCAGCAGACAGATGGAGAAGCAGAATCCCCACTGAGCAGGACTCAAGAGTTGATCCCAGGACCCTGGGAGCATGACCCGAGCTGAAGGCAGATGCTTAACTGACTGAGCCACCCAGGTGCCCCTCAGATTTTTGGTACTAATATCCTAGCTCTCGAAGAGAGCATTTGTGCCTTTCTAAATGAGAGGATCTTCAAAATATTAGTGCCATGCTTGGCTATCCATGATTATATATCTATAATTCCCTTTTAATAACAGTTTTCTGATATAAAAAATAGTGATCGTAAATCATAATGATATTAGAAAATGTACAATTGCACAAAAAGTAAGTAAATCACCCATATTTCCTTCACCCATAATCACTGCTAACATAAGTACATAGAGTTCTTTTAGTACCAGACTATTCTCTTATTTTTTACTGAAGTATAATTGACATCCAATATTATATTAGTTTCAGATGTACAACATAGTGATTTAACATTTATATACATTACAAAATGATCACCATGATGTCTAGTTACCATCTATCATCATACAAAGTTATTAAAATATCATTTACTATATTCCCTATACTGTACTTTACATTCCCATGACTTACTTATTGTATATTCTTGCCTCCTTTGTTGTGGACTAATTGACCATATAATCATGGTTTATTTCTGGGCTTTCTATTCTATTCCACTATCTATGTGTCTGTTTTTGTGCCAGTACTATACTGTTTTGATTACTATAGATTTGTAGTATAGCTTGAAATATAAAGCATGATACCTCCAGTTTTGTTCTTTCCCAAGATTGCTGTGGCTGTTTGGGGTCTTATGTGGTTCTATACAAATTTTAGAATTATTTGTTCTGACTCTGAAAAATGCCATTGGTGTTTTGGTAGGGATTGCATTGAATCTGTAGGTTGCTTTGGGTGGTATGGGTATTTTTAACACTATTAATTCTTTCAATCCATGAGCATGGTATATCTATTCATTTATTTGTGTCATCTTCAATTTATTTCATCAGTATCTTATAGTTTAGTAGTATGTCATTTAGCATTCTCATGTTTGTGTTTTTCCAGGTTTTTTTCTTGTAATTGATTTCTAGTTTCATATGTGGTGGTCAGAAAAGATATGATTTCAATCTTCTCAAACTTATTGAGACTTGTTTTATGTTCTAATATTTGATCAATCCTGAAGAACGTCCCATGTGCACTTGAAAAAATAAATGTGCATTTTGGTGCTGTATGAACGTATTAAGTCCACCTGTTCTAATGTGTTTCCTTATTGGTTTTCTATCCAGATGATCTATCCATTGATGTAAGTGGGGTATTAAAGTCCCCTACTATTATTGTATTACTATCAATATATTCCTTTAAGTCTGTTAACATTTGCTTTATATATTTAGATGCTCCTATATTGGGTGCATAGATATTTATGATTGTTATATCCTCTTGTTGGATTTATCACTTTATCACTATGTAATACTTTTCTTTGTCTCTTGTTACAGTCTTTGTTTTAAAGTCTATTTTGTCTGATATAAGTATTGGTATGCCAGCTTTCTTTTCATTTCCATTTGTATGAAGTATCTTTTTCCATCCCTTCACTGTCAGTTTGGATGTATCTTTTGGTCTGAAATGAGTCATGTTGGCAGCATATAGATAAGTCTTTTTTTTTTAATCCATTCAGTCACCCTGTGTCTTTTGATTGGAGCATTTAGTCCATTTACATTTAAAATAATTATTGATATTGCCATTTTGTTAATTGTTTTGTAGTTCTTTTTTTCTTTCTTCTTTTCTTGCTCTCTTCCCTTATTATTTGATGACTTTCTTTAAAGTTATGTTTGGATTCCTTTTTCTTTATTGTTTTATGTTTCTATTATAGGTTTTTGGTTTGTGGTTATCATTAGGCTTAATATATAACATTATATATATATATGTATATATAGCAGTGGATTGTAAGTTGATGATCACTTAAGACAGAATATACTCTCAATACACTATATTTTTACCCCCCACAATGTTTTATGTTTTTGTTATCATATTTGACATCTTTAATTTTGTGTATTCCTTAACTAATTATTGTAGATATAGTTGAATTTATTCTTTTTATCATTTAACCTTCATATTAGCTTTATGAGTGGTTGATCCATTACCTTCAGTATATGTTGGCTTTTACCTGTAAAGTTTTTTCTTTCATAATTTTCTTTCTTCTTCTCCTTCTGGGATCCCTATAATACAAATATTAGTGCACTTGATGTTGTCCTAGAAGTCCCTCAAACTATCCTCATTTTTATAAATTCCTTTTTCTTTTCTTTTTTTTTTTTAAAGATTTATTTATTTATTTGAGAGATCAAGAGAGTACATGAGGGGGGGGGTTAGAGGGAGAAGCAGGCTCCTCGCCGAGCAGGGAGCCCGATGCGGGACTCGATCCAGGGACTCCAGGATCATGACCTGAGCCAAAGGCAGTCGCCCAACCAACTAAGCCACCCAGGCGCCCATAAATTCCTTTTTCTTTTTGCTATTCAGCTTGAGTGATTTTCCCTAGCCTCTTTTCCAGATCACTGATTCATTCTGCATCATCTAATCTGCTGTTGATTCCCTCTAGTATATTTATTTTCATTTCAGTTATTGTATTCTTCATCTCTGAGTGGTTCTTTTTAATATTTGTTATCTCTTTGTTCAAGTTTTCACTGTGTTCATCCATTCTTCTCCCAAGTTTAGTGAACATCCTTATAACCATTACTTTGAACTCTTTATCAGGTAGATTGTTTATCTCCATTTTGTTTAGTTCTTTTTCTGAGATGTGTCTTGTTCTTTCATTTGGAAAATATTCCTCTGTCTCCTAATTTTGCATGACTCTCTGTGTTTGTTTCCATGTATTAGTAGGTCAGCTGTATCTCCTGGTCTTGAAGGAGTGGCTTTAATTAGAAGATGTCCTGTGGGGCCCAGAAGCACAATCCCCTCTGATCACCGGAACCAGACAGCCCAGGTGTGTCCCCTGTGTGGGCTGCCTGGGTCCTCCTGCTGTGGCTAGACTGAAACTGCTACAGGTGCATTGGTGGGTGGGGCTGGTCCCTGGCCCAGCTAGCTGTCATGCCTGACTATAACTGCTGTGGGTTCACTGATGGGTGAGGCTGGTCTCCAGCATGGCTACTGAGAGGACCTCTTGTGGCTGCTGCAGATGTGCTGGTGGGCAGAACTGGCCTCCTCCATGGGCAGGCACTGCTCTGGGGGAGCCATGGGACCAGCTGAGGCTACTTGCTGGGTGCAGTGGGGTGGGGCCCACCTTGGAATCATGCCTCTGGATGGATAGATTGGGCAGAGTGGGTCCACAGGGGAACAATGGGAGGAGGGTAAGTGGGGTTAGCAAGGTAGATGGAGGGTATCCGAAATGACACCTGCTAGTACTTCCATTCCCAGAGAAAGTTCCCGCAAATCCCTGCCCCTCCAATATGGGCTCAAAAATAGTCAATCAATCACTTTCATGTATGGTTCAGGTGTTTTTCAAACTGCTGCCTTTGTGCTGGGTTTCAGAACAAGTGAGTTTGTGCACAGGCCCTATAAGAGCAGAGTCTTAGTTCCTTATAACCCTCTAGCTCTCCTGCAGTTAAGCCCTGATAATTTTCAAAGCCAATTGTTATGGGGGCTATCTTTCTGGTGTTAGGGTTACCTGATGTGGAGCTTGAACCCCTCACTCATTTGGGAGAACCTCTGTTCCTGTGATATCCCTGGTGCTTGTGGGTCACTGTGCCAAGGGTGTGGATCTCAACCAGACTTTGTCCCTGTCCTCCTATCCACCTCAAAGTGGCTTTTTCTTGATATCTTTAGCTGTGAAAGAGCTTTTCTGCTCGTCTTCAGGTCATCCTCAGAGACAGTTGGTCTACATGTAGTTGCATCTTTGGTGTGCCCATGGGAGCTGAGCTCAGAATACTCCACCATTCTGATTCTCTCAGACTATTCTCTTAATTGTTTTTATCATTTGACAACACATAACCCAAGTGCCAGCCTTTATGCCCACACCCTAACAAAAATCACTTTAATTTATAGTATGTACTATGAGGAAGAATATTTCTTTTTGCTGAGTTGGTCTAAATAGTTCTTTGGAGCCACTTTTCTGCTGGTCTCCATTGGAGTTCTGGGACATAGATAGCCTCCCTCTAGAATGCTCTTCCTACCCTGAAAACATGGTGGCTAAGTGTGTGTGCATGTTAGGCTACACCTTCCCCTGCTGTTTGTCCATTTACTTTGCAAGATATCAACTCAAATCCCTATCTGTACAATTGACTTTTTCAGGTGTCAGGGTAACTAAAGGCGATTACAATGAAAGGAAGAAAATTGTAAAAAGTGTTTACTCAATTTGACTTTCTCATAATTTAAGGAAAAGGCACCCAAGAAGTTAATCCCTTGGATTCAAGGGTACTCTTCTGTTTCTGACGTTGTTCTCCTCAACTCCAGTCTGTGCCACTCTGTGCAAATGCAAAAAGCAAAAGGGTCAGTACTTTCCTCATAAGATGTTATGAGGATTAACTGAATTAATAAGTGTCATACACTTAGCGTCTAGCATACAGTGGGTATTGCACACATTATTAGTTTTGTTGCTACTGAGGAAGCAGAATGTAATACTAGTTTTTTATATTGTGCAAAGTCACCTCTCTTACATTAGAGAAATCATTTCACATTATTAGGCAGAACAGTATGAGATACTTTTGTTTATATGTACCTCACCTTTCAAACTATGACCAGGCAGCCTTCTGGGAACAAGAAACATGACACTTTAAGTCATGTACCTGTTACAAATACTTAAGATACAGAAGACTCAGCTAAAGCTTTTAGATTTGGACTATAAGAAATATATTCTTAGAAAATGTGCTTGTTGCAGTCCCTATCTTGGGAAAGGCAGGGGACTAAGCTAGTTTTATTCTCCTTACACAGGTAATGTGAACATTTCCCACATAACTATATTGTCTTATAAAGTCTGGTTTTGATTATGGACATGATCAAAGGAACTGTTGAACTAAAATCTTCTTACGTTCATGAATTAAGCAGGTATTCAAGAATCTTTGGGAGGAACCATTGTCTTTCTATACCTTTTCATGACCGTTTGCAAAATGATCCACTCTTGATCTCTAACACATTTCACCCAAGCTAATAGTAGACGATAGTTGTTTAAATAAACTATCTACCTAGCTCAGAGCACAGATATATTTGAGGTAGAATAAATGTATATTTAAAAACTAAGGTAAATGATCATTTCAATTCAACAGCCTAGCAAAACATATTTTGAGGAACTACTCTATACCAGGCTTCTTGGCCAGAATATACAAATATGAATAAGATTCCATCTCTGCTTTTACTTAGGATGTACCTGGCCAAGTGAGAAGGAAAGATTTAAATTAGGGAAATGATGAGTTTTACAAGGATATTTACCAAGGCTCCTGGTTAAACTTTATCACCATTTTAGACGTTACCAAATACAGGAAAAGCAGAAGGAAATGATCGGATTATCCTGAGATGATCTGTTTCATTTATCAAGTGCTGAAAAATAAGAGCAGAAGACAGATTCATTAACATGAAATGATCAGGAACTAGGTGATGGATCATTTCAAGGGAACAGTAAAATTTATGTAACCTGTAAAATAAAGTAGGTAAAGAAAAGGTAGATCCTTTTAGTGTCAGAGTAAGGAAGTTTATTCTCTTAAAAAAAATCTGTTTTAAATGAGAAAAGTTGTACGAAAAGTTGTTTTCATCGATCAGACATGTTAGCAACACAATGAATATAGCAGTACCGTCTCCTGTATTATTTTTGAATGTGTGTGTGTGTGTGTCGATAAACATGTGAGTGTGTGCCTGTGAATAAACAAGTATACCAGGTTGTGTCTACTTGCTATAAGGAAATTCTATCTTATTTAAATTCTTCTATGAAGCACTTAATAAAATTTAATAGAAGTAAAAAAGTTTACATCATGAATGAAAACTCAGTCCAGTGGCAAGCTCTAGTCAAAGAAGCAGCAGTTTGCTTAATTTCCTGTTAGTTCAATATCTGTATGTGAGTTACTTTCCGTTCCCTTTAATCCTCTTTTTCGTTGGTTCATCCTAATACCATTTCTAGAAAACAACAGTTTAAGCAAAATCTAAGGATCTATTAAAAGGCACAAAGTACAGCCACCAAACACAAAGTTTGTCCACGGGCATGAATGGGTTGTCATCCTGGAAGTTCTTGCCAAGTGTGAGGCTGCTAGAGCTAATATTAAAGAGGCAGAAACATATTCCTAATTATTTTATTTTTGGAAAAAGTAAATCATCCATCATCCATGATGAATGCTATCTGGATATGGAGACAGTACTTGGCTGCCTATGTTTGTATATTTGTCTGTAGGTATATTTACAGACCCTCTCATTCCAGGACACCCTCGGTCTTGAAACTGGCAGGTTACATATGTTCCTTTCAATGCCTCAAAGAACCAACAACCTAGATTTTAAAAGCAGCAGGCGTTCCAAACTGGCAAAAAACATCAAAATATATGTGTAATGTCATAGAATTCAGAGAGGCAATAGCTAATATTTATTAGCTTACTCATGGATGCTAATATGCTAATGACATGCCAGTTACTGTTCTGATTGCTTTTTGTATATTAACGTCCTCAATCCTCCTATGAGTGGGTCATATTAGCATCATATTTCACAGGTGAGAAAACTTAGGCATAAAGAATATAAGTAACTCTCCAAAGGCCAAAGAGCTATTAAGTAGCAGGCTGGGATCCAAATCCAAAGATTTCTGTCCCAAGGCATCTATTCTTCACACTGGGTTAATGTATGTTCTTACATCTAGCCAGTCTAAGATTGATATGATGCTTATCTGGGGGTAGGCAGAGGTGCTTGAAAAGGAAATAGCTTTGAATTGGTCAGGGCTGCGTTCCCCTCCTCCTTCTTTGTCTTTCTTTTTAAGATATTAGATTTACATTATAGGTCTTTGTACAGGAGATCTACTAATCTTGGCCACGTGCTGCCACACCTTCCCTCTTAATATGAAAGATACCTGCAGTGATTGGCTGAGTGACTGTCAAAACAGAAAGAGTCCTTTTTTTTTTTATTTTTTCAAATTTTTAAGGCTGAGCTAAACAATAACAGTATTTTAAACTCTATCACCTTTCACTCAGTGCTGCCAGAGGTAGAAAAGTGACTTGCATGTTGGCTGTCTGCATTTACATTTCTTCTTTGAACTGTTTGGAATGTCAGACCCATTAAGAAGTAATGTGTTCATTCAGGAAGCACAATCAAAATAATTGAACATCTTCCCCAGCTATGAGTGTATTAATTTTTTTCTTCTTTGCAGAAATGTGGATGAAAATCACACCCATTCTGCTCAAGAGTAAAAAGTAATCAGTTCAAACCTATCACAAAATAAGCATTTCAAAAACATGAAGTTGGGAAATTATAGCATAGAACCACCAAGAAATTTAAATCACAGGGTTTATCATTTGTCTAATTCTTTTCTTCTCCTGCATTGTACTAATATAAAAGAAGAAACATTCAGGTCAAACCCTACTACAATAAGTATCATTATCATAAAACTTCTATCTAACCAGAAGACAGGAAAAAAGAATCAACAAGGGCAGCATTTCAAAACTTCAGATGCAATGAGAGTAAATAAAGAATGTGGAATATTTCTTAAACCCTGTGGCAAACTGACTTTAATTAAACATTACCCAAGTGCTTGCTGGCCTCTAGGAGTTGACTGTGGTAGCACAAATACGAAAGTGACTTGATTAATACCTTGAGTACTGATGACACATGCCTAACCATTATGAACTCCACTATGTGATCAGTGCCTTAAATCTTATTTTCATTCCACAGCAGCATTGTGCCTGTCTAATCCAAGTTGCGTGAAGTTTAAAAATCTTGTCTGAGTCTCTACAGCTAGGAAGTTGCTGAACCAAGATCCAAGGTCCGAACATGTGCGTGCCTGCTGATGTCATGCAGGTCCGTGGAGCTCACTGAGGAGAGAGGAAGTTACCTGAGTAAGCTAGTTCCATCCTGACTATATGAGCAAGGGAAGAACAGACACTTGCAATACTCTGGTTATTCAACTCTGGTCATGATGACTTTGAGTGAAGTGCAGAGCCACATGCCTGACGGTCCTGAACTTGCCAAAAAATGAGATCCTGTCATGTTCTTTGCCCTTCATGTTTGACTCTGAGGTTCTCCATTAAACACCTCAAGGCCAAGATCCCAGGTGCCCGAGAGTCACTTGCATCAGGAGGACTATGTCTACAGCTCATTTGTTTACTTACTTTATTGTCTCGCTTTTTTAACTACTGGGTTTCATAAATCTCTTACCCCTTTTAGCATTTTTTATCACATAGCATATTTTAACATTTGTTTGTATTTTTTTAAAAAGAGTTATTTATTTATTCATTTATTTATTTATTTATTTATTTGAGAGAGAGAGAGAATGCTGGGGGGGGGAGGGGCAGGGGGAGAGAGAGAGAAAGAGTCTTAAGCAGACTCCACACTGAACACAGAACCTGATGCGGGACTCGATCTCAGGACCCTGAGATCACTACCTGAGCTGAAACCAAGGGTCGGACACGTAACCAACTGTACCACCCAAGTGCCCCTGTATTTATTTTTCTAAGACAGCTTGGGTTTGAATATTAGCTTTGCCATTTACTACCCAGATGATCTTGGGAAAAATCACACCTGTGCGCACGTGCACACACACACACACACACACACCGGCATATGCATGTACTTTTTGTAGGTTTCAGTTTCTTCAGCAGTTAAATGAGTATAATAAGCCTATCACTTTTTGAGCTGAGAGGATTAAATGATAAAATGAAGGTGAGACCTGATATATAGTAAATGCTGAACAAATCCTAGCTATTATTTCTGAATCTTCTAAATTTCTTATTTTTATTTAACTTTGATGGAAGGCAGATTAAGATGAATGCTATAATGCACATCCACATATTAATCTGTATACATTTTTAAAGAAGAAAGATGCTTCCCTAGTAACTGGAATTTTATGACAATTTATTTCAAGAGTATGCTGTGACATGGGATATTAGGACACCACTCCCTTTAACGATGTCTTTGCTTAGAGGGGTCCCCAGGCCATCAAGAAGGGGATGCTCAACAGGTTTTTTTTTTCAGAGCATAACAACCTAAACTTGAATGATTTACCTTATGGCACTTTTTCTTGCAAAAAGAGCCTTCTCTGGCTAGTTTGCCACCCTCTGCTAGTAGGCAGAAGGTTTAGCGAAGATGCTTTGGTGTGATAGTTGTTCAGCATACATATAAGGTAGTTGCTTCTGACTTTTGCACAATCTTTTTTCCAGTGAAATGTTTTCAGGGCAGCAGGACAGATTTAACCCACCACAGGGATGAAGCCACAATAAATATACATTTTTAAATACACACACACACACACACACACACACACTTTCTTCATTATAGAGCTGGGCGGCTGGCAGGAGCTTTGAGGCTTGTAGTTATTTAAAAAGGGAGTGAGACCGAACCTTGGAGTACAGGTAGCATTTCGGAAGATGGATATGAGGGGGGAACACATTCAGATAAGTTCCAGAGGCAAGTCACAGGCAACATCTAGTGTCAATAGGTATAAATAGATCCAAATTCATTTTCTTTCCTAGGTTTTCGTCTTTATTTAGAAAAAAAGTACTACTATTAAAAAAATATTTTGTTGTTACAGCAGAAAAACTATCTCCAGCATGTGATATGGAGGTAATTTCTCAAGGTTGCAAAACACCATTTAATAAACTACTGACGAATGGCTTGAAAGCATTAATAGAGCTTCTTATATATGCTTAATAGATCCAAAGAGAGTAATGTATTCACTGGGACAACAAGTTGTTCTGATAAAAAAAAAAAAATCCGTCTTCACTTTCCCAAATGCAGGATCACTTTGATAATCGCGTCCATCAAGCAACCACTGACCTCTAGGGCAAATCTCTCAGGAGTTCCTGACCATTAGGAAATTCTTGAGTGGTGGGAGAGAAATAGGCCTGGGGTGGCCAACAGCCTGTGGAAACATTTACAAAAGCGTTCAGCAGTCCTTAATGGCCTCAAAGCAAATGGATATTTCACTGCAACCATGAAAAGGAACATTTCAATTTGGATGCATCTGCTTGTGAAACAAATGTTTACAACAGAAACCTGCATTTGGGTTATTGGAACAGGTCAAACAAACTATGTATTTACTGAAGAATCAAGTACAGACTCTCATTGTAAGTATCACCTCTTTGGGGGCAGGCTATATCATAAAGATAATGTGCAGAATAACAAAAAGGAAACAGAGCCTCAAGATTGTAAAGTAATGGACAATATGTGTAACACTTACCAGCTCTGGAAGAGTGGCTTTGGGAGGAAATGGGTATTAGTTAGGATAAAAATAACAGCTTCAGTAAGAGAGAAACCCATATTAGGGTGACATAAACAAGACATAATTTGTTTCCATCACTTGTAACAATTTAGGTGTCAGCAGTCCAGGCTCTCTAGACGCTGGTTCCAGCATCCACAACATTTGGTTTTCAAATTGTGGCTCGTGATGGTTGTCCTGGCTATGGGCACCAGGTCTGCCTTCAAGCCAATGGAAAAGGGAGGAGAGTTGAGTGAAGGATTGCTTCTTCCCTGAGCAGTGGTTCTCAACTAAGGGTGATTTCACTCCTCCCCCAGGAGAAATTTCTGTTCCTCAGAACATGGCAGTGGGAGGTGGGGTAGCACTTCTGACTTCTAGTAGATAGATGCCAAGGAGGCTGTGAAATATCCTACCATAAACAAGACCTCTCCTTATAATGAATTATCTGGCCTAACATGGCATTATTGCTGAATTTGAGAAATTCTACATCATACTGAAAGCTTCTTATTGACATATATTTGTAGGGCATAGAAACTGGCTGAAGACTGCTTCCACTACACTCCAGCGGCATTCTCAGTGAATTGCCTGGCATAAATGAGTATAATATTTGGCAGAGACCGCCACTGGTCCCCAGTGTCTGTTCTCTTCTTCTTGTATATTAATAGAATTTTAACCTGGACCAGATAACAGTTTTCCAGCTTCTCCCCAGTTGTAACAACCAAAAATGTCTCCAACCATTGTAAAATGTCCTATGGGGATATTCTGTTAAGAACTGATTCTCAGCTGAATGTCCTTGGGCAAGTCAATGAAACCTTTGGAATCTCAGTTTACTCGAAAGTAATGATATGAATAACACTTGTCTCTCTAGATTATTATCATAGCCAGAATTTTAAGATATCCTTCAAGATTCCTGACCTCTGGTGTATATATACCTTCTCTCAAATATTCAATCAAACACTAATCAACATGCTGGAGTGAAGGGATCTTTTAAGGTGTAATTAAGGTTCCAACTCAGTTGACTAAGAAAACTGTGCTCCCGGGACCTGATCTAATCAGGTCCAGCACAGAAATGGAATGCAACTCTTCCTGGCAGAAGAGATTCATTTGAAGTGTGTGAGGGATTCTATGCAAAGGTGATGCTCCATTGCTAGCTTTAAAGATGAAGGGGACCCTGTGTCAAGGAATGTGAATGGCCTCTAGGAGCTAGACAGCCAGGCTGACAGCCAGCAAGGAAACAGAGAACTTAGTCCTATAACAATGAATTCTGCCACAGTCAAATGAGCTAGGAAGAAAACCGTGAACCCCAGATGAGAACACAGCCCATCTGATCCCTTTATTTTAGTTTTGTAAGACTCTGAGTAGAGAACCCAGCCACTGCATGTTGGGACTTCTGACCTACAGAAATGTGAACTAATAAATGGGTATCGTTTTAAGCTGCTATCTTTGTGGTTATTTGTTACACAGCAATAGAAATCTAATAAAGTTATTATGAAGATTGATTGTAGTAATAATAGTTCCCTTTAGTAAATGTTATTATGCTCCAGAAAACTAGTAGGCATTTTAAAAGAATTGTCTTTTCAGTAACTATTGCTAAATGGGCATCATTTCTCCTATTTTAAAGATGTAGAAACTAAGGCCTAGGGAAGTTTCACATTTGCTTAATGTCCCACAGCGAATAACAGCTAAACTAGATTTTTTTTTAAAAAGGCTGCATTTATTTATTTGAGAGAGAGAGAGAGTGAACGTGAGCTGGAGTGAGAGGGAAAGAGAGCTGAGCACAGAGCTTGACACGGGGCTCAATCTCACGACCGTAAGATCATGACCTGAGCCGAGTCAGCCATTTAACCACCTGAGCCACCCAGGCCCCTAAACTGGAATTTAAACCCCAGCTTCTACGTCCTTTCCTCCATGCCTAGCTTTGTTAAATATAAAGTGTTAGAAATAAAAAATAAACTATCCTCGTTTTATTTATTTTAAATATACCACAACCTGATCACAGTCTAGTGAACTCTGTGAGAGACAGTAAACACACAAACAACAAATTTGTGCAGTTACATACATCCTGAGGTTTCGTTCTGGAGCTCACAGTAGTGACTAATGCAAGACAAGTCTCACTTTCCAGCTTAATGGCACCTTTCCTTACCTGTTTTCTTGGCTGACATCTATGTCTTTTTGTGTTGCATGCAACAAGCAGTGGGCTCTTTTGAAACCCAGCTATTCCCTGTCTTTGTTTTTCATGGAATATTTGAGAGAAGATTTTTGGACTTGCTAGATGTCAAGGAAAGGAATGCCAGAAGCCACCTATCTAACTGTCTACTTAAAATGGTAGTAATTTTGGTAACTGTCACTTACAAGCAGTTAGTATGTGCCAGGCACAGTGCTAAGTGCAGGGCATTAGATAATCCTCAGACAATCCTATGATATAAACTTTATTATTATCTTAATCTTACAGATGAGGAAACAGCCTCAAATAGTTCAGCATCTTGCATAAGTAAGCTTGAAAGACGAAAACAAATCCATGATCTGTGAGACTCTGTGCCGCACTCCCACGTATATGCTGTTCCTAATCATGGAATCTCACGAGGGTCCTCCAAATCTGCCCTCGGAACTCATGGGCTCTTTCAGGGCATCTCCAGATGAATGGGAATCTCAAAACCTGGTACCTGCTATTTACCATCTACGGAGTGTGTTTGCAGATACGGTTTACATAGTAATCTTCTGTGTACGCACGGAGTTCTTCAACAGGACTCATTTGGAATGCTGTTTCTGGTTTATCCTATGCCATGAGGGAGCCTTATGGCTGGTATGTGTCTGATGGTGAAGGCTTTTGTTGCTTTACCCATGGTTTTTCATCCAAATTCTAAAGGCTGAGGCACTTCGATACAGCTGGTGAAGATTAGGGTATATTGTAAGGCAGAAGGCTGGAAACAGATTTCTCCACGCCATCTGCAATGGCCATGCAGCTGTGGTGTCCGCACACATCTGGAAAACTGCTGTAAAATAAGAGGCTAACATTTGGCGAAGGGAGCAGATGGCCTTGTTATCAAAAGCGAATAGAAGCAGAGTCAAGTTTAAGACTAGGAAGAGGGCAACCACCACCACAACAAAACACGTAGAAAGGAAGAAGAGCAACTGACAGATAACAGCGCATCACAAAATGAGCAAGGTGTGTGGGAAAGATGGCAAGAGAGTAGGATAAGAATTTTTGCAAACGTTAAATAAAACAACAGGTTAAAAAATGCCTTGATTGTCACAGTAATGGGAAACTGTCGGAATTGTGCCTAGTGAAATCTGGTTCGTTTGCTCGACTTGGCAGTGGAACTGGAGCTAAAAGTTGCCACAGATAACATTTGGGGTGGTATGTCCTGGGGGCACTCCATTATTACTAACTGAGCAAATGACATTAACAGAAGAGATGGACAAGACTGTCTCTGCTCATTTAAAGGAATCCCACTGCCTTTTAAGGAATCTTGCCAACCTCAGCGTTTCTTCGATAAAAAAAAAAGAAATGGTGCTGGAAGTAGCTTTAAGAAGAACTGGGTCAATAAAACGGGGCAAACAGATTCCTTTTCTTAAAGCATGGCTACCCTGTGGTCAAGTCCCTTTCAGTGCTTTGTAATAGATTCTCCCAAAGCCTTTGATTTCTTCCAAGAAGTTTTCAACAAATGATTGATAATAGGATCTGCTCCTATGAAAGAGGCAGATTTCAGAGCTGGGAGAGAGAGCCCATTAAATGGCAGGATGAATGTAGAAGGAAAGCAGCGAGGCCACACCACAGTGGGAAGCTTGGTTTTGCTCTAAGTCATTGGCATAGAGCTCCTATTCTGGGTCTTGACGCTCTTTTTAGTCTTAAAGTAGGAGCCTCACAAGCATTCTTTTTTTCAGGTTGAGTTGATATTGAGGAAGCAAGCTGCTCTAGTTGGAGCCAAACCAGACAACCTGCCCATTCTGCTAATTGGATTTTGGGATCTGTGTTGGGGTAGCCGGAGCTGGAAGTTGATTCACCTCTGCTCCGATGCCAAATCCATTGGCCTAGAAGTACATCGAACCTAATGAAATAAATTAGCAAAATGGCTATGTCACGGACATTTCCAAAATGTATATCTTGTGATTGCTCTCAGTGGGGGACTCTTTTATTTTTAACTGATCAATTAAACTTGTCTAGCTACATGAATAGTTCTAATTACTGAGTTTTCCCAGAATTAAATACTCTAAGTTAAATCAACTAACATTTAGGAAACGGGAGCTACTTCTTCTGCTTCTCTCCCTAAGAGCCCTCCATAGAATTAACAGTTAGGTGCTAATTGCAGATGATTAAGTGCTCACCAGTCTTGGAGTCCTTTCTTTAATATTAATGAGATGGATTAGCATGGAACATGTCTTCTATTAATATTATAAATGAATGTCTGCTTGGATCACTGAGTGCTGTTTTGTATTATAAGGAGCATTTAGTTTAAAGGAATAAAAAAACAGTACACTCCTAAAATGTATCTTCCTTTCAATTGGGATGTAAAATTACTGAGGGAAATGTTTAAATATCATTAATTTAGAGCAACCATGTAGCATTTTGGCAATAACCACAGTAGCAAACTTTTGCATAAAACTCTGGGAGTAGGCATCACACATCAGTCGCTGGGAGTAGGCATCACACATCAGGCCAGAGTAGACTTTAAATTATTCCATAAAGGGGTGCCTGGATGGCTCAGTCGGTTAAGCGCCTGCCTTGGGCTCAGGTCATGATCTCCAGGTCCTGGGATCGAGCATCGGGCTCCGTGCTCAGTGGGGAATCTGCTTCTCTCTCTCTCTGTCTGCCCCTCCCCACTGCTTGTTCTCTCTCTCTCAAATAAATAAATAAAATCTTTAAAAAACATAAATTATTCCATAAAGTATAGACACACACAGAAAACACTCATCATTCCACACTATTAAAAGAAATTAGTTGGTTGGGGCGCCTGGGTGGCTCAGCTGTTAAGCATCTGCCTTCGGCTCAGGTCATGATCCCAGAGTCTTGGGATGGAGCCCCACATCGGGCTCCCTGCTTGGCGGGGAGTCTGTTTCTCCCTCTCCCACTCCCCCTGCTTGTGTTCCTGCTCTCGCTAACTCTCTGTCTGTCAAATAAATAAATAAAATCTTAAAAAAAAAAGAAAAGAAAAAAAGAAATTAGTTGGCAATTCAGGACTATTTTCACATACCTGAATTCTCTTCCAAGACCACTGCTTGCCTATTTAAAGAAAATGCTAATTGATTTCCTTGGCCCATTTGAAAACAGTGAACTGATGCTTCCTTTTTTTTTAAAAACAGACACAGTTAATAATGACTTGTTCCTTCTTGCTTTTCCTAAGAAGATGCTTATTAAAGAGTAAAGCTATATTTCATACGTTGCTGTTTTAGAACCTACCGTGAGCTAGATTGACATCATCTCTAACTTGTAGGAAGGACATCACTCCATTTTATTCCACGAGGCTTATTAGTTAAGACTATTGTCCCTTTTGATAAGTGCTATTTAAGAAGTACCATGAGAAACACTGAAACATTTTTTTAGATCATGGTATGACCTAAAAATGACTATTTCAGCTCTTTTGTCAGTTGCAAGCATTTGCAAAGGACAAAACAAAAGCTTGTGCTTGCCCAGCCTGTGTTAATGTAGTATGTACCACACCTTGATTAAGGACTTGATCCTGAGTCAAACTTCTAGGTTTGTCCTTACTCTTTGACCTTACAGATATGTACACATTTACCATTTGACCTAGATAAATATGCTTACAACCAAATAATACCATGCAGTGACTACTTACATAGTAATAGAGCTGCTACTTGTGTTTAGAATTTTATGTATTAAAAGTGATCACGAGTAATAGAGGATTTCTCCGATCATGGACAAAATGGGAATATATAGCTAACACCTAACATTTGCATATATTTGGTTTAATCTAGAATATGCATTATTTGTTGGTCAATTATATTTCTGTATAAATATATTCAGGTGTTGTGATCGTTTTTACCATTCTCAAACTTTATCTATATAAAATCATAATTTACGGTAACTATGATACATTATCTAGCAAGAATTTACGTGAAATACTTGGTCTTCTGAGATAGTTACAATTATTCTAACACAAAGATATACAATCTGCAAAATGAATTCATGAAAATTGTGGTAGATAGAATTCTAAGATAGTCTCCAAGATAGATGCTCTTTGGTGTGCACACCCTCTATAATTTCCTTCCCTTGTGTCTGAGCAGAATTTTTTTTTTAAAGATTTTATTTATTCATTTGAGAGAGAGTGAGAGAGAGAGAGAGTGTGTGCACGCACGAGAGAATACATGAGTGGGGAGGGAGGAGGTGTAGAGGGAGAGGGAGAAGCAGACTCCTCTCCTAGCAGGGAGTGTGATGTGGGGCTCCACCCCAGGACTCCGGGATCATGACCTGAGCCGAAGGCAGACGCTTAACCAACTGAGCCACCCAGTCACCCTGAGTCATAAAGCGTCACAGAGATTTTCTCCTGCTGACCCAGAGGACAGCAAATAACTATGTTGAAAAGGAGGGGGCCAAGAGATAAGAAGGCCAGTCTCTAGGAACTGAGAGTGGTTCTCAGCAGACAACGAGCAAGGAAATTGGGACCTCAGTCATACAACCACAGGAAAATGAACCACTCCAGTAACCTGTGAGTTTGGAAGAGGGTCCCAAGCCTCAGATGAGATCACGGTCTGGGGACACTTTGAATTCAAACTGTGAAACCCTCAGCACAGTACCCAACTAGCCTGTGCCTAGAATCCTGACCCACAGAAACTATAAAATAATAAATTTGTGTTGTTTTGAGCCACTGAAGTTTATGGCAATTTGTTACCAGCAAATAGAAAATTAATACAGAAAGGAATTTGGTTTGATCCACGCAGAATAAATTTAATTGAGAACAGCCACTCTTCTCATTTAATGAGATCTGGCTGCAGACTTATAATAGCCCACAAAGCATGGTATCCTTCGTGGCAAATGAAAAAATATTATGGAGCCCCAAGTAATATTGCTAATTAAAAAGGAAAACAAGAGGTTCATAATTTTGCTTCCTTCTGTTCTTTGGATAAACGCTATTATCATTGTCAATGACACTACCAATCACTCTTGGATGACTTTGGAAGAAACTGGTTAGTCATATCTCAGAATTTGATTCACTGTTCACAGGTTTCAGACTCATAAGAGATGCTAAACTTTCCCTAGATTGCAAAAAATGTGCATTGCCCCAAATACCATTGGGAAAATGTTGGATTAATTTCCTTCTATGGGAGTTCAGTCTCTTCTGACAATGGATTCTGTTCTCAAAGCCCTGGAAAAGGACTATAATTAATTGCAGCAATGTTTGTGTTACCCTCTCCACAAACTCAACATTCCCTGAATGTCCCCTCCTGAGTGTCAAGAGCAGACAGCCGACAAAAATTCTGAATATCAGTGATATTTCTCCCTGCTTCCCATGGTTTCAAGGGTTCTTCTTGGCAAGATATTAAATCACACAGATATTTGCCTTTAACAACTCTTGGGTGTCCAAAGCCGAGAATCGTTTTATATACTGTAAAATTTCCTGGGGTCTGTAGCCTGGTGAGCCAGTATTTAGAGGGAATGGCTAACAGTGTCTGCCATTTTCTTTTTTTCCTTTTCTCTACGGGAAGATTCACAATTTCCAAGTTCAGGTCAGAATAAAATGTGTGATAAAAGCAAAAGAATTATGCAATATAGAATCTTGGCTGTGCAACCTAATAATGCAATAGTTATTGCAGATCAACAATTACACGCACAGACACACACACATACACTCAATTTCAGGGACACATAGGCTCTCGCCTACGAATTTTTACTGTTGATATTATTTCTTCCCTCCTAGACTGTCATATTACCCTGCAGAGAGAAGAGCTATAGCAGAGGCTGTAAGAGAAACCGTCCCCAATCTATCTCCACAGTAAACCACCTTTATGTTATTTCAGAGAATCCTCATGAGAATATGCTTTTGTGGCAATAGCTTACTTACAAGGCTGGGGCAACATTAAGTCATTAGTGAATCTGGCTTTTTCTTTCTCTGCTGAGAAGATGAATGATAGTCCTGGCTAAAGTTTCTTTAACACTAGAGATATTTATCATATACGTAATTACAAATTCTATACTTAGGTTATTGATTCATAAGCAGCATGAATAATCTCAATACAGTACACTGGCAACTATGAAGCTCATTTCATTGTGTCGCCTTTCCTCATTTTAAGCCCAAATATCCACAAAGCATATTTTCCCCCATAAGCTTAAATCTGAAAGATTAAAATGGTATACCAAGTTCTGTTTTGTTCTTGAGAGAGCCCTAGAATAAAAGGCCCAAGTTTGAGGTTCAGATCCAACTCTTCTTGGCAGCTTGAACTTTTTAAACTCCAACGGCCTCATCTTTAAAAAAAAAAAAAAGTGAAAAATAAAGAAACAAAGAATCCTTGGAATATGTCATTTAGGTCATAAAGTGGTTGCAAGAATCAAATGATGGATGCTGTACCTGCCAATTATGTGTTTGCTCTATGATCCAGTCTCTGCTCTTTACTCTACTCTCCTCTGTGTTGCAGGAAACTGTAAATGCTCCCTTGTTTTCTGACTTCATAGTTTCAGCCAACGGGAAGCGGATTTTAAAAATTCAATGAGGAGAGTTATGGAAAGGCCTGGGTATTGGTCTTCTGTTCCCCTTCTCTAGGTGGCATGTCTGGCTGGGGCTCCGCCTTGGTCCCAGCCTTCACCAGCCACCATCTTCCCCAAGGTCCCACCTCTGGTAGGACAGGTCTCACTGCGTTGGCATTCTTGCCAGATGGTCCCTCTTCCATGGTCTGGTGTTATCACTTCCTCCTGTAGTCCCTCTAACCCTGGGAGTAGCAGCTTCCAGCTTCTGCCCATCTCTCAGTTGCCTCACCATCTCTTACATGGCTTCTTAGTTCTCTTATTAACTATGTACAAAATTCACTGTATTAAATTCATTCACTGTGAAAGAGCAAGAGTGGTCTGTGCTTCCTGGCTGCACCTGGGCTGATACTGATGGGAAAACACTTCAAAGGTGATAAGGATGTTGTAAATGGGGGGTATTAGTACTAGAGTCACTTTAATGATTAAGTCATACTGCAAAGGTGATGTATTTAGTTAGTCTGCCATTTTGGCACTCTCCCATTATTACCTCCCTTTATGGACATGGAAAATCAATAATCTATGCTACAAAAATACCTATGAAATTATACCTATATGCATGGAATATTATGTTTTGTTTCTGATATATATACTTATATGGAAAAATGTAGAATTAGAATTGGAATATTTTGGCATGTGTTTGGATGTCTTTAGTGTGGAGCAGTGGGAATGGTTGCAATTTCTTTTTAACTACCTTTCCTATTTCATCTCCTGATTTTGTTAAAGAATGTATTAATCCTCAGGGAGAGACTCATGAAAACAAACAGAAGAGAACATTAGAAAGAAATACCGATTTGGCTTATTTTGTCCAGAAACAAACTTATGACAAAGTTTTCTTGACTTAAGTATGTACCATCATCTATCATCTATTTATCTACTTACTTGGAGAATTCAGACGTTAGCTGCTTGTCATGGGCATGAATATTAACTTATTTATATGGATTGAAAAATCAAGTCAGTTTGCTGTGCTGGAAATTAAATCTGACTTGGCTGATTGGTTTGATAATAAATACTGGCTGTAATTCATACCAATCAGGTTATATGATGTGCAATTTCCATAAACTGAATGAACTAAATCAGTAACTCCAAGCTTTTGATGAAATTGTATTTAAAACGTGTGATAATATAAGAGCATTTTTAAGTTTTACCTAACTTTGTATTTACCAAGTCAAACAAGGTGCCCTTAAGTGGAAGAGGAACAGGTCTATTTAATAGGTTTTTGGTAAAGTGTTTAGTAAACTCTTTGCTGAAACAGAGAAAGTAAAAGATTCTAATGACTGAATAATAGCATTTATGGAACCATTTGTGGCATTCAACAAAATAGAAGAAAAACCTAATTGAATTGTCAGCTAATAGATCATTAAAAATGATAGATCACAACGTGATTATTTATATGTACCTCAGAAAATGTTCAAAGAATTGAGTAGTATTGCTAAAATAAAACTCCTCCTATTCACATCTCCTTATTTCTAGGAACACATTTTCTCAGCAGATACATTTCGAAAGCAAACAAAAAAATAGGAATAGAATTGTTATTGATTCCATTATCATTTTACAAATAATTTGTATTCTTTTATGATACATGAACTAGTTAAAAATAATAATCTACCCAATTCATTAAGAAATAATTTCTAGTAGTTTACTTTTTATATTTAATAAATAACTCAAATTGAATAATATTAAGCCAAAGCGATTGTGTACTATTAAGTCTAAGTTGGAGTCAAAGGAAATTTAATAAAAACATTTCAATTTACATTTTCATTTACATTTTGTGACAAGGAAGATGAGCACAGAATGTGTTACATTAAGATATGATTGTATATGGTAATTGAAATGGAATATGAATCCAAGAGGTAGAAGATATAGTATAAAATTTCTGATTCAGAGGAAATCTTACTTAGCAACTTTTCAAATGGATTTGTTTGCTATCAGATTGATACGATATTTAGGTTCTTCCAGATACCTTTTAACAAATTATCTAGCTGTTTTATTTAAAAAATGTTCACTCTTAAAATATACCAAAAATCTGGGCTCCTGGGTGGCTCAGATGGTTAAGCATCTGCCTTCGGCTCAGGTCATGATCCCAGGGTCCTGGGATTGAGTCCCACATCGGGCTCCCGGCTCAGCGGGGAGCCTGCTTCTCCCTCTGACCCTCTCCCCTCTCATGCTGTTTCTCTCTCGCTCGCTCTCTAAAAAAAAATAAATAAAATCTTTAAAAATATATATATACCAGAAATCATATTTTATGCAACCAATTAACCATGATGAAAAATCTTTTAGCCAGTCTTTTTTGAAGATCTACCCATACTATGCTCTTTCTTCTCTGAACTGTGATTGTACTCATTCTGTTTATGTGTATCTGAGCACATTAATGCATTCCATCTTGTATTAACTAATTGTTTCCTCTTCCTCTGTCTTATCTCCGTCTGGATCAGCTAAGGTGTCCAGCATGAACTTTTAATGTGTGAGTCATCTAAAAACCAGATGGTAAACTCATATAGAGAAATATCATCTGATTTTTCATTATCTTTCTAACCTTCAGAGATTGCCCTATTTGGAGCCATTTCCCCCTCTTTTTGCTGCTGATTTGAATTTCCATAACCCCCACATCCTTTTTACAATCTCTTAATCCCTCCTATTTCAAAGCATTTGAATTTAGAGTTGGTATTTGGTAACTACCAAGTGAATCATTTGGATCCTGAAAAATAACTCCAGATCTATTTCTTTTATTTCTCCACTACACAGTTTCAAGCCTGTTTTGACTTCTTCCTTTATGAGGGTATTACCGTGGCACACATCCCGATTGATAGGAGATCTCTAGAAAAGAATGTTAAATCAAAAATATCAGTTACTGGCTTACCTCTTAATGAAGCAGCTGGCTTAAGAAGCTCTAGATTTAAATTATCTGCCCCAGTACTATTATGCTGTCTTAAGTGAGGCAGTGCACCAACTTCTCATAAGTAATTGGCTGAAACTAAAAGTCTGAGGTGCCTCCATTAACAGATTGATTAGAGACATTATAGGTACTGGAAGAAGCAGTTCTTTTAGACAAAGTCAGGTTCAGTGCTTTGAACAGTCCTAAGACTGAAATTTATAAAATGAGTGTTAAATTAATTTACAGTGGAGCTCATACAGGTGATGAGAGAATCAGTGCCCAAACTGATTTGATGGATTGTCTCATTATGATCATCTGTATATCAAAGAGTTTTCTATTATGTGACAAAATTCCCATAGTGCCCATTTATTCTCCTTCCATGAGTTGTGTTAGTGCCATCATGTCTTTCATTTTTTTTAAATAAAAATTTCTTATTTTACATACAGAAATCATTTTAGGTCAATGCACCATCATTTCACTTTTCTTATGGTTTAGGGAACTTGTGTAGATTATCTACTCTTGTATCATCATAAGTGGATCCAGACCCCTGGACATTTCTGGAAGAACAAAGTACACTATCAGTCGACATGTTAACGTATAAGTTTTAGTATGACCCTTGAAAGCTGAAATTAATTTATCAGTGAATTTCTGCACTTGAAAAGAAAAATGAATTAGTTAGTCCCTGTGGTTCTTTCCCACTCCGATTGTCTGTATTGCCACATTCTTATTTAGTGCTTAATGTGTGCCCAGAACTAAACATTGAGGTCTTAGAACAAAAATTAGGTATTTTATTCGAGAAGGTATTTACAGCTAAAAATATTTCACTGACGTTATCGCTTGTGATCGTCATACTAGACAGAATTGTATCGTTATTTTACAGATTTTTTTTTTTTGAAACACAAGTCTCAGAAAATCTAAATACTCATTTAAGGTTATAGGCCTCATATTAGAGTGACTACCGTCAGTTCAGAGTGGTACTAGGTTTTCTGCTACTTCTTTCAGTGCTTGCTTCACTATAGTAAATAATGTGATCCCTATGTTTAAAGATCCTAGGATTTTGTTGCAGGAGTAAAACTGGAACAGAAAGAAACTTGAGGGAATAACTGAGTGCTCAAAACTCATAAAATACTTAACATTTTATAGAATGGGTTTAACACAGTGAATTTACAGTTTTATTTTCTCTTGACCCTTCCAACAAATCAATAAAATAGATATCGTTATTATCATTTTATAGTTGAGGAAACTGAGGTACAGAGAGAATAGAAAGTGAGTTTCCTCTAGGTCATACTAAGAATTTACTTGAGCCAGAGTGTAATAAAGAAGAATAAAGGAATCGGCCAGGTAGGTTCTTACCTCACGAATAGCATTCACGATATGCAAACTTATGTCCTCAATACTCAGTAAGATGTCTCCAATGGATAGGAACCACAAAACTGCTGTGCTCCTGAGCATGAAATCATGTCAGAAATATTTTCTTTGCAATGTTTCTTGTCACTTGTAAACCTTGTTAATGTGTGGCCTATAACTAGGACTTCCGGTTAGTGTAACCCTGACTCTAAGGTGGAAGTGAATTGGGAGCCAAAGTCTCTTAAGATACAATAGTGTGGTCCCTCCAAAACTGTAACTGGAAAAAGACCATGATGTTCCATAGATTTCAGAGTAAATGCTGTTAAAGTGGAATTCCAGGATATCAAACATACACTTTTAAAAGCTTGTTAGTTACAAAGCAACTGTATTTCCTAGTTAAATAGCCTAGGGTCCTTAGAATGAAAAAAGGCCTTAGAAATAAATCATCTGGGGCGCCTGAGTGGTGCAGTCGGTTAAGCATCCGACTCTCCGTTTTGGCTTAGGTCGTGATCTTGGGGTTGTGAGATCAAGCCCCATGTTGAGCTCCGTGCTCAGTGTAGAGTCTGCTTAAGATTCTCTCTCCCCTCCCTGCCCCATGCTCTCTCTCTCTCACCCTCTATCTTTCTAAAATGAATAAATAAATCTTAAAAAAAGAAATAAATCATCTAATCTAATTTTTCACTTTTATTGAGATAGAAATTAAGACCCAGAGAGACTATAAATTGTCCAAGATTACACAGATGTTTAATAGTAAACTTGAGACTCCAATTCTGATCTTTAGGCTTACAATGATTTTGACTCAATTCAGCAACAATATTAGTTTCTGCAGATGACAAAGCAGTGTGCTTTGTGCAGCAAAGCTGAAGCATGGCCACACCTTCCTATAGGCTATAAGCACAGAGCAGTTTGGGTTCCAGTTTCTTGGGAAGTGTAAAGGTGATTTAGCCCTAGTCATTGGAGATTATAGAGGGGAAGGCAGATTTCCAAAAATATCTTAGGAATAAATTGTCACAGCAAAAGAATAAAAAAGAAAGAAAGAGGCATTGTCCTTTCTGAAAAATTTTAACACAGCTGTATCTGTTATTGGAGATAGTGCAGATTTCAGATCTGGTATACATTTATTCTACCAGTATTTATCACGTACCTCCTATGTGTCTAGAATTGTTTTAGGAATTGCATTTACAACACGAACTACATCTTGGCCTTACTGAGGCATTCTTGGAAGAGAGCAATGAATTTGGAGAGAAAGAAGAAGAAGGAAGACTTAGAGGCAAGATAAAAGGAGATAAGAAGACAACACTAAGTACAGACCACCCCTGTTGACTTTTCAGCCATTTCTTTAATAACGACTAAAATTTATTGAGCACTTACCATGTTCCAGGCTAAGTGCTTTACATTTATTATTTTATTAAGTCCTCATAGCCATTCCAGTGGCCCAGTGAAGTACATCATTTTATTAATCCAATTTTGCAGGTGAGGAAAAAGGTACATGGAAGTTAAGTAATTTGCCCAGAGTTAGAGAGCCTTAGGAAATGCTGGACCCAGGATTCAAACCTAGGCAATCTGACATCCAGAGCCCATGTTTTTCATCAACAGATCTCAAAATGCTCACCTGTTTCTGAGGTTATTATTTGTTAAGGGCCCTCTAAGACCGCTGTGGTTACAATCACTGCTATCTGATTTTGGACAAGCTACTTAAATTCTCAAATGCAAAGCAAGAGTGGTTGACTAGGTAATCTCTAAGGTCCTTGAAAAGTTCTAACATCCTCTGTCCCTGGCTTTCATATAGGTCAAGTCCATTCTACTGAACATAGAACTGCTGACTGCTAGAGGGTATTATTTAAGGAAGCTAGAATATCCCATGTTCAAGCCATCTCTGCTCCAGATTTCAGATATTCAGTCATAATGTCTAAAGTTGCTGTGGTTAATTCACTCCTTCCAGTTAAGGCATTTTCTATCAGAAAATGACTCAAATTAATTAGCAACAGTTATCAAGTTATTAAGTCAACTGGCTCCTAAGGGGATGATGGTGAGGGCATTCATTGGGAAGAAGGACAAAGAAGGATCCACATTTGGCACACCATACTAAATGGTCTAGTTAACCACATCGCTGGAAACCTTGGAACAGGGAGTGATGAATTTAAGGAGGTGGTAGTTGCCAGATTCTGTTTCTGCCTTCATGATTTTGTCTAGAGATAGCCTTCATGCTTGTACAAGATCCACACACACTCTATTTTCTTTTCTTCTCCTCATCCACACCCCCAACCCCATTCTGATGTAGAGCAGAAGACAGGCAGGGGTGTGCTTCACAGAAGCTAGTTTTCAACCTTTCTGAAAAAGAGATAAAATAAAAAAGAGATAAAGAGAAAAATAATAAGTATACCAGAGAAACAGCCTATGTGTGGGGAAGAGCAGTTGGAACACACTAGAAATTAAGAGACTTGATGATGTATGTCCATAAGATTATAAAAAGAAAGATATATCCCTTATCTTCAGTAAGAGGGACATGTAAAATGTGGCAGCAGTGGAGAGGAACAGACTTACAGGGGCTATTTAAGTTAAAAGCAAGGACAAATGAAGCCGAAAGCACAGTGTCCTTTTTCCCCCTCCTGTTATGCATCCTATCAGGTCATTAAGTGGTTAGGCCTTTCCCTAAGGTATAGTCATCATCAACACCTTTGCTTACCTCAGTCAGCTTGGTGCCCCTGCTGCTACGGATATTAATGATGTTGTGAACTTATTTAGTGTAAGTGTGGCTTAATGTGTGTTATTACATTATCCATCAGTTGTACGTTGCCCTTAGCAACTGGCATAAAGTTATCTCTAGTCCAGTGCTAATTTTATATCTGTCTTTGTTGGGTCAGCTTTGCTGGTTTCTTTGCTTCATATTGCTTTCAGGGTTATAACTCATGACAGTGTTACAGAAGTCACAACCTTATTACTGTAACAATAAGCACTGATTGCAATAGAGCAATGACCCTTGGGTGCATGGGGTCATAACAAAGGTCTTTTGTGACCTTACGTTTTTGTTCTTAAGGCATTCTTTTTGTAATATGGTTTAGTGTAGATAAAGAGCACAAATCCAGCTTGTGTGAAATTCCTCATTTAGAGAAATCTATGCATGGAAGCTAATTTTTTGTTTGGATGTCTCTCTTCCTTTAGTGTTTGAAAACTGATTTGCTGGATGTGTCTGAAATAGGATGGAAGGCTAAACAGCTTTTCTTGGGTGAGCTTTAACAAAAATACCAATAAAATAGCTTGTAGACCTAGCGAACACACATAAATGAGAGAAATTTTGTAGTCTGATCATCGTGAGAAAATGTTATTCCTCTTTTTAAGGGTTGAAATCTGTGCTTGATTGGTAAAGCTTACAGCGAAGTGTATATTTTAGTCAGTCTTATGGTGCAAAAATCATTTAAAAAATTATTCATTTATTTGTTTGACCAAATGTGAAGTTGAGTGGGTGGTATAGGGATAAAGCCATTCAATCTGTGTGAGAGCAAATCATCTCAATTTCACAGTTCACTATTTAACCTCTCTGGGTCTCTTTCCTCATCTGTAAAATGAGAAGATTAAACAGTTGATCTCTCAGGTCCTGCTTGGACTGATATACAAATGAGTGCAATTTCTTCCCTTTTTCCTTCTTATAGATTTGCAGTGCGTGTGTGGGAGGTGGAGGGACGCTGGCGGGGAGGTTCTGTTACTCTGTCACATAAAGAAAACTGGTTTAGGAATAAAACATTGTGAGTCACTGTTGATGGTGATATTATTACTATTATTATTATTATTGTTATAAGATTTAAAATAATACATGCTTATAAAATTTTTACAATTAACTCAGCTTTGATAATAATTCTGAGGTGTAACAGTAACTACTTCCTATACTTTACATTTATTTTTTTCTTAATGACATTGAACAAAATTGAATTAGATTCTTTTAGTAGACAGGGAACTTTCTAGTTAAATGGCAGGATGCCCTGCCAAAATTTCCTGGCATATATGTGCTCAATAGTTGATCCTTGGTGGCAATTACATTACCTATTTGTACATTACCTATTAGACCATTAATATACATTGTAAGCATGCAGTAGGAATTTATGTAATTAAATTGAACAGTGTCTTACCTCATTTTTGGCTTAACTGGTCAGTTTACCAGTATACATCCACTGTATGTTTTGGCATACTAGGTCATACAAAAACTCTCCTTAAAGAATTTGTGTTCCCTGCCGCCTCCTTTATTTGACCCCTATAGTAAAGTCTGAAGATATGTTTCAGTTGCTTTATGAATACTGTTTTGCATGCTTCTGCATAGATTTGCATGTTAAATTAAAGGACTTTAATTCCAAGGTTTGTGATATAGAATTCAATTAATAAATTCAGGCAAATTATTCCAATTATGTTCAAAACCAGTATTCAAAGTTGACATTTGAGACTCAAGTTTGAGTATCTTCTTAGCTTTTGTCTCTTGCCATTTCAGCCCTTAAGCAAAAAGGCAAAAATAATGGGAAGAAAAAATTCTATGGCTTGACAGAACACAGATTATAAAACTCCCTTGCATAGAAAATTCCACAGATATTCAGCCCACGTCTTTATCATGGTCTACAAGGCCCTATATGATATGCTCTGCCCCCAAACTTTATCTTGTTGATTTGTGCTATGGAGATCGCCCCCCAATCCCGATTCACATATTGAAGCCTTAACCCCCAAGGTGACTATATTTGGAGATAGGACTTAAGATGGTAGTTAAGGTAAAATGAGATCATCAGGGTGGGGTCCTGGGAATGGAGGCTTTTATAAGAAGAGGAAGAGAGAGATCTTTCTCTTTCTCTATGCATGCACTCAACAAGGAAAGGTCATGTGAGCATACAGTGAGAAGCTGGCCATTTTTTTTTTAAGATTTTATTTATTTATTTGAGACAGAGAGAATGAGAGACAGAGAGCATGAGAGGGGGGAGGGTCAGAGGGAGAAGCAGGCTCCCTGCCGAGCAGGGAGCCCGATGCGGGACTCGATCCTGGGACTCCAGGATCATAACCTGAGCCGAAGGCAGTCACTCAACCAACTGAGCCACCCAGGCGCCCAGAAGCTGGCCATTTTTAAGTCAGGAAGAGGGCTCTCACAAGAAACCATCTCTGCTGGACCTTGATTGGGGATTTCTGGCTTTCAGAACGGTCAGAAGTACATTTCTGTTGTTTAAGCCACAGTACATTTCTCTTGTGGCAGCTTAAGCCGACTAAGAAAATTGTATCTTCTACTATCCTGTATTTACTCTCCCCAGTCTAGAAACATTGTCCTATCTCCTGTTCTTTGTGTATCTCATGTGTGCACCTGTCTTAGAGACATTGCACCAGCTATTTCTTCTGCCTAGAATTCTTTTCTGCCAGGTATTCTCCATGGCTGATTTGGTTATCATCTTCAGATCCTTGATCATATGTCACTTTCTCAATGAAGTCTTCCAAGCTCATGCTATTTATTGCTAAAACCTACCACCTCCTCAGCCTGGGCCCTCTTGAGCCCCTTTTACACATTGTTCCACATTTTACTGATTAATTTCTATAGTGGCCATCACCTTCTACAAGCTATGCATTTATTTGTCTGTTATTTATTGTCTGTGCTTTTGTACTTTGTTTGCTGATGTATTCCACCCTTGCAGAATAGCACTTGCACACAGTAAGTAAAGTACTTGATACACTTTTGATAAATGAATGAATTTGTGTTTATAACAAAACGTTTAAAAGATACTTCTTGGTAATGCTCTGTATATGCCTTACTGGACTTAACTCTAGCACTATGAATTATATTAATTCACCTTTTATTTATTCATTCATCTATACAGCAATATTTCTTAAGTACTGTTAGGCAATTCTGAGAAGTGAGAATGGGAGGTGTGAAAGACAGGCACAGTTTATGATCTCATGGAATTTAGAGCTGTATGGGATCATAAAGATCATCTTGTCCAATGGTTTTAAAAGAGAAATTTTAGGAGACCCTTTAATCAAATTTACATAAAATTTCAGACAGAACATAAATCAACAAACACTGCTTAATTGAAGATGGAGAACAAGTAGGAAATACACCATCTAGGCTTGGAAATCATGGATAACTCTTCTCATCTTATAGCTTGAATTCATGCAGGACATGAATGATTTGAATGATTTTTGGTTCCTGTAGAGGAAAGCAAAAACATACTTGGCTCAAGGGTTGTTGGATTTTTAGATCATGATTTTTCACTGTGATGTACTAAATCTGCACACTCTCAGACACTGACTTTTTGAACTATTTGAAGTCATCTAAAGAATCAGAAGAATGTATTGGGTTTATTTTAAGTGCAATTTGCTGTTGTGAAGGTCTTTTATGTAGTAACTATCATTTGTAGGCTCCCATCAACTGATGCACGCAAACCTGGTGTTTTCTGCAATAATCACAAATAAATTGCATAGACAGTCTATATTTTTAGGGCATTTTTTTCTGTACTTTTCTGGAACCCTGAGCAACAGGGTTTGCGTGTCCTCATACAACATTCTTACCACGTGGGAAAGTTACAGCTAGGTCTAGGAATTCAGAAGCAGCAGTGACCTGGACCATTTTCCCGCTACTGGCCTGGGCAAGGACTAAAATTACTTCATGGCTTTTATAGCAATTTAGTTTTGAGACAATTTATTATTAAGAATATCTCAAAAGGTATTTCATGTCTTATCACACTTTACTATTCAAATTATAAACTTCATGTGAGTTAAGAGACAACTTGTGCTCATTTGTGTATTTCTATTTCTGTAAAATTCTATATACAACCATTTATTCATTTCAGAAATGGCATTATTTAAAGTTCTCTGTCATGAAACACTGTTACAAATGGATACTATAAAAATATGGAAAGAAAACATGAAAAGCAATACTCAAAAAGATAAAGTCCATAGTTTAGAAGAGGCTGTAATATTCATTGCCTCTGATAACACCTCTATTATCACTTCTGCCTATTAACTATCTAGTTTCTACTAAGATAATCCTAGAGATAGAGATCTCACCACACCAAGAAAACTCAAACTCATTTCCTATTTAGGCTATTCTTGTTTTTTTGTTGTTGTTGTTGTTCTGTTTGTTTGTTTGTTTGTTTTAAAGATTTATTTATTTATTTGAGAGAGAGAGAGAAAAAACATGAACTGGAGGGGCAGAGGGATAGAGAATCCGAAGCAGACTGTGCTGAGCATAGAGCCCGATGCGGGGCTCAACCTCACAACCCCTGAGTTCACGACCTGAGCCAAAACCAAGAGTCAGACACTCAACCAACTGCCCCACCCAGGCACCCTCTATTTAGGCTATCTGATAGTCAGAAAGTTCTTCCTCATATTACTCCAAAATTTACTTCACTGTAATTATCCAAGACTGATGGACTGGAGACCAGTTTTCTTCACTCTTGAGTCTGTCCTTCTCTAGGATAAACTTTTCTCAGTTCTTTTGCCAATTTTTGTAAGCTCCCTCTCCCATTTTAAGATATTCAATATTTTAATCACCATGCTTTGAGTTGGATGTGTTAGAGTTAAGATGAATACATTTCTTAATTTAGCTTCTTGCCTTCCTTGTGAACCTATTTCTGATTTATGGTAGCCTTCTCTGAACCCTCCAATGCTTGTTTTTGTTTTTATTTTTAATGTATAATTTCCTCTATTTTATTGAGTAGCTCTACTTCTCTGATAAGACAGTAGAAGAGAATTTTTTAAATCCTTTTATCTTTTCAAGATGTTTAACCAGTTTTAATTTAAAACAAAAGTTTCTTGCCTAATCAACTTTCCAGACCCACTCTGTTGGTATAACATCAAGCTAAAAAATGAATTATAAAATTTTGATTCCTTTGGTAGCTTCCTGTTTAGTGTTGCGTCAACAGGAATATACCATGCCACCACGCTGGAAAAGGGCTAGATTCTGTCTGACAGCTTCTAAGACTCTTCTTCTTTTTTTTTTTTTTGCCCCTCAATAATGTAATAGTTTTTCCTTCCAAAAGACTTAGGCAATCAGATGGTGATTGCCAACAAATTACCACTTTTATTAAGCTCTTTAAAAAGCCTGCTTTCTCTAGGATGTTTGCCTCCTCACATACGTTTGGCTCTTCCTGGAATGCATTTCTTGGGACTGTTCTCTTGGTTAAAATCTTTTCATGCATTTTTCAATGCTCAGCTCAGCTGTCACATCTGTAAGAAGTCTTCTACGAAAGCTCCAAACTCCAGACCTGTTTAACTGTCTTTTCTCTGTGCACAGGTTTATCATGGAACTTGTGATAATACTGTAATGTTATTTCTGGTGTGCTTGTCTATAGCTATACTAGATATTTAGCTTTTTGAAAAAAACAAAATTATCTATTCAATTTAACATCAATAAAATGCCAGATTAAAGGCATTCAATAACTATGTGTTATATTAATGTAGGAGTAGACTAAATTTGGATCACATCTTGTTATTCTTTATTATGAAATATACATATGACAGCATATAAAACATGTGTCTATTACAGTTAAAAGAATAAAAAATAAATTTCCTTTTAGCTACCACATAGCCAAAGAAACAGAATATAACTAGTCAATTAGAATCCCTTAATCTAACACCTCTTTACTAACAAGTTTATTCTCTTTTCTGAATATCATTTTGATCATCCTCTTGTTTTTACTTTTATTTTTTTTTACATTTGTATTAAACACTAAATAATATAAAGTTCAGTTTTGTCTAGGTTGAAATGGATATAAATGGAAGCATATTCCAATTGGTTCATAATTTTTTCTTTAGTCTACCTAGATGTATATAGCTGAAATTTAATTTTGTACTAGTATATAATATTCCATTTTATGATATTTCTGATGCATATATCTATTTTATGCTTGCTCAACATTTTAACTATTCTAAAAGTTTTGTTATATTAAATGAAGCTTCCATAAACTTAGAAAAAAAGTTGCCATGGATTCAAACAAGATTTTCTTTACGGCATATAACAGAGAGTATAGTGATGATGAGAATACACAAATGTCCAGCTTTAGTAGGTGATGCCAAACTGTTTCCAAATGGTTGTGCAATTATACACATCTCCTGGATAAATGAGCATTCCAGTCAACTCACATTCTAGCCAATATCAGCATTGTCCATTTCAGTTTTTTCCCCCAATCTCGTATATGTGAAAAGATATCAAGATGGTTTTAATTTGAATTTTCTTGCTTGATACCAGGTGGAACATATTTTCATATGATTAAGAACCTGTTCGCTTTGCGCAGTGGCAGTATCGTAGCCAATGAGGTTTATCCGAGGCGCAACTATTGCTAAAAGAATCTGTTGTGGGGCGCCTGGGTGGCTCAGTTGGTTAAGCGACTGCCTTCGGCTCAGGTCATGATCCTGGAGTCCCGCATCGGGCTCCCTGCTCGGCAGGGAGTCTGCTTCTCCCTCTGACCCTCCTCCCTCTCATGCTCTCTGTCTCTCATTCTCTCTGTCTCAAAAAAAAAAAAAAAAAAAAGAGTCTGTTGTGTTTTCCCCTCTGTGAAATGTCTGTTCATTCTTTTGCCCAATTTTTTACTGAGTTGTTTGTCTTTTTTTTAATGATTTGTAGATATTAATTCTCTGTCTTTTAACATTTGTATAGTTTGCTAATCACATTTAAGTTTTTAATCTACCTAGAATTGATTTTTGTACATATATGAATTATGGATTCAATTTCACTTTTTTATGGGTAGCCAATTATCTTAGGATAAATTATTTAAAAATAAATTTAAAAAATATTCTTTCCACTGTGATCTATAATGTCTGCATTGTCATAAATCAAATTTCCATATATGCACACGTCTGTTCTGATATCTCTGTTCTGTTCCATTTGAATATTTGTTTAGCACTTTGTCACTACACTGTCTTAATATCTTAGCTTTATATTAGATCTTAATATTTGTATTTTTTCTTTTTATCGTCATTCTATCTACTTTGATCTTCTCTCTCAGAATTGTCTAAACTATTTTTGGTCATTCAATCTTCCATGCAAATTTTAGATTCAGCTTGTTAAATTCCACAAAATTTTATGTTGGAGTTTTGGTTGGAATATCATTCAACTTAAAGAAAATATATTTTTATGGCATTGAGTCTTTCAGTCATAAACATTGGCTATATTTCAATTTAATTAGATTTTTAAAATGTATTTTGATAAGATCTAATACCTATTTATATCACAAGCTTGCATTTTTTTGTTGGATTTATTTCTAGGCACTTTAACAGTTTGATATTAAATAGAATATTTTATATTTGAAATATATTGTCTAATATATTGTTGCTGTTGAATACAATTTAATATATTTGTATATTGATTTTATATTGAGCCATCTTGCTAATCCTCTTATTAATTCTAGTAACTGACAAAGATTCTTCTGCAATTTCAATCTTGACTATCATATCATCATTCAATAACTATGAATGTTTTTTTTCCTTTATAATATGTATTTATTTTATTTCTTTCTTGATATCTTATTGTGCTTTGCAGACTTCCGATCAAGGGATGAATAAAAGTCACAGTATTATTATTGATTTTCTTATTTCTACAAGTCCTTGGATCATTTTCAAATCCATGTTATCATTCTTTACAGTCTTTTATTGCATACTCATACTTTGAAGCTTGACTTTATTTCTTATTCACTTATACACTAACTCTGTAGTGTTCACAGATCCTACTTATGTAATGGGTTTCTTATTAGACGTTTCATCCTACAGTTTATTTCCTGTTCTTCCCTGCTCTCCATCAACACAAAAATCACAGGTTTTCTAGAGTTGGGCAGAAACTCAAGGGCCAACCAAGTGCCTTCCCAAATGTCCTGCTTTTACATTGCTCTTAGCTTCTTTGAATCTGTGTGCCAAGCCAATAATGAAATATATGCATGTATGTGTGTGTACATATATATATCTATATATGGATGCCTATTATATACCTATATCCTACTGCAATATAAAGATTTATAAGAAATATATATTTGGTCATTCAGATCACCAAAATGTATTTTTCAGCTATATTCGGTCTTCATCTGGAAAACCCTTCAGAGCAATAAAGGTGCAATGGGTATTTTATTATTAATGAAGATGATTTTTGGACTCCACCCAAGGGTGGGGACTGATTGCCCAAGGGTGGGACCAACCCTGTGATTAAGGCTTGAAAGTACCAGTCCCACTCCCTGATGTCTGAGGAAGGGAGAGGGATGGAGGTTGAATCAGCCAATGGCCAGTGACTCAGTTAATCATGACTAAGTAATAAAGCCTCCATAAAAACTCAAGGACAGCTTTTTGGCCTTTTTTCAGAGAGCTTCCATGCTTGGGGACCCAGAACATTCCCATCTGTGGAGGAATCTGGCTCCAACCTCCATGAAGATAGAAACTCCTTTGTTTACAGGACCTCGCCCCGTGTATCTCTTTATCTGGCTATGATTTGTATCTTTATCATATCCTTTAATACACTGGTAAATGTTAAGTATTTCCCTGAGTTCTGTGAGCTGCTCTAGCAAATTAATCAAACTTAAGGAGGAGGTCATTGGAAACTCTAACCTAGCTCGTCTGTCAGAAGCACAGGTAACAGCCTGGGGCTTGTCACTGGCATTTGAAGTAAGGGGTAGAGGGTAGTCTTGTGGGACTGAACCCTTAACCTGTGGAATCTGATGCTATCTCTGAGTAGACAGTGTCAAAATTGAATTGACACCCTGTTGATGTCTGAGACTTGCTCAGAGTTGTATGAGGTGGATCCCCTCCCATATTGGAATTGGATCCAGGAACTCTAGAAGACTTAAATATAAAATATCTAGATGTATAATATATGTACCATCTCTCTCTCTCTCTATATATATATGCACATAAATACATCACATATATATGCATGCATTATATATAATTCATATAATTCTCTATTTACGTGTAAATAGATTTTATACACACATATACACATATACACAAACATATAATTTTACTCTCCAATTATGATTATTTCAGTCAGAAGCATTCAGAGTATCTGCCATACTATCAAATATGCAAGTCAGTTTACATTTTTAAAACTAGCACGTTTATATGTTATAATCTAAAAGGTCAACAGTTACTGAGTAACATTGACTAGTTGACCATGAAGTAAGAAAATAGTTGAATCATTTTAAAGCCAAGCAAGGCAGACTATTTCAAAATTTGACTCTACTAAGTATTTCTTTTCATAATACTTGATAAGAACAATGATTTGCATTTGCATAGCAGTCTCATCTGCATTTGCTACTTTGATACCCTTGCCTATTCTTTGTGATAGGTTAGCCCTATCTCCATCTTACAGATAAGAAGTTCACTAAATGACTTGCCCAAGGCCAGAGAGCAGGAGAGGGATAAACCTAGGTGGGCAATCCTGGTACTTCAAATGCAGTGCCTTTGTCTCTTCAGCACTACTAACTCTCTGAACTGAAGAGATTTTTAACTTCTTTGCCTACGGCTATGCTGTGAGGGGTGTGTGTGTGTGTGTGTGTGTGTGTGTAAACAACCAATTGCTATATAATAGTCCTCCTAACAAATGCTAAAAAAATATAATCCCACTATAAGTTTGAATTGCAAAGTGGGCTTGTAAAGTGTGAAATGTGTTCAGCGCAGTACCTAACTCAAGTGCTTTAATTTCCAACCCATCAACTCTTTTTAACCACATATACAATGTTGAGCCACCTTTCATTTCCTCACCACAGATCTGTACCCTGTATAGCTTCAAAGAGGGCAGTTTGATTACCAGTCTATTAGATACATATGCACATCAAAAATAGACAAGAATTTCAGAAAAGAAGAAAACATGTTCTTATGGTCCAAGGGCAAAGGTCATTCACTCAAAGACAATATACTGTACATATGTTATTTATATGCCATTTTTTTACTGTTGTTCAATGAAAAACATCTTGTTACCATAGCAACTGCCACATTGCATGCTATCTTTGAGACTACTACACCATTGTAGTAGACACACAGAAAGACATTCACTTCCTTAAGCCATTTCAAAGTCGGTCATTTCAGTAAAGTTTAGAGAAAAATAATGAGTATGTGTTAGTTAGCCCCTTTTTATTGTTTTGCTTTAGAACCACTCAATTTTGCATGCACTTTATTTTTTCCTTAAATTTTCACTGATAAAGGGAATGTTGACAATGTATATTTCACCGTGTCTTAGGGGACGCAGACAACTAAGCCTTTCAATGGGAAAAAAAAAATTATGATCTGGCAGTTCTGGCTAGATCACATCTCTCTGTTTTTACATTGAGAAGTTCATATCCTGTCACGGCAGTGACATCCCACTGAACCATAATGCGCTGTTGAACATATGTGTTTTCATTCTTCAATACAGACCGTAGACACGCCATCATATCTTCTGCTTAATCCTCATTTTGCAACAATTGTCATCAAGTCCCACTGATAAGATAAATCTTTACCTGAAAATGTATAGTAGAACCATGTTGCCTATAAAATTTTATTTTGGTCAAATGAACCATAATTATAGCTAGTAGTGGAAAATTACATTAATAATAATAATCACTAATGTTTGTTGTTTTCTATATGCCAACCACTGTGCTAGTACTTTATTCATTATCTATTTTAATCTTCAAATGATTAAATGAAATTGATGCTATTATTATGCCATGTTCTAGATGCTGAAACTGAGGCTCACAAAGTTAAATAATTTCCCCAAGTGGCAGATCTGGGTTTCCCATTCACATCACTCTGGCCCCAAGGCACAAGCTCTTTACCTTTGTGCTATATTGAGTTCCTTGCTAGACAGGCTGGTAAAACTTTTTGAAAGGAAAAAAAAAGGAACTTTTTATTCATCTAACATTTTCATAATAATTTCTTAATTTAATTTAAGAGTTCTGATATTTTTAAGAGTAAAATCTTGCAAAATCACAACAATGAAATGGTGAAACTAAGTACTTATAAATGGTACACCAATCAGATTAAACATCCTTGGTTCTACTCCACATACTCCCTTGTCATTTTAATAGTGTTTCCTTCAATTCTCTACATCATTAATCTAAGAACCATAGTGATTATGATAAGAGGCTTATGCTAACTCTTAGTAAAATTGTTAGGCGGTCTTGGATTTTTGTCAAAAATATTTGCTATATCCCTCAAACAGTAAAATTTCTGACATAAGTTAGAAATGAGGCCAACTAAGTCAACATAATAGGACCGAAGGATTCCTAGAAGAGTTCAAGGGACTCCAGGTCTGAGATGACATTGTGGTTTAGATCACACAGTGAAAGTGGAACTCATATCTCTATCAGTGGAACATCTACTTGGATATGCTACCTTCTATAAATTGCAATTGTAAACTCTATTAACATCATTTTATTACAAATGCAGACGTAAGAAAGTCAGGAATTGAGAAAGTTGAGATTCACTATGTCACGCCCACAAAGTATAAGCACTCTGTGACTACAGGAAGACAATTAAAAACTTTGTAGCTGAAAATAATATGAAATACAAGGACAGCACCCCATGCATTTAAAATCCTTTTTTTGTTCATATTACCTGTGTGACTCTAGCAATCCACTAATTAAATTATTTTGATTTTATATTTAAAATTTTAGTTGACAACCTAGACTAAATTACCTATTATATAAATTATATCTTGAAAACAAAAAATAATTTTTAAATAATTATCATTTTTTGAGTTTCTATTTGGTGTGGGATTCTGTACTATGCCCATCACCTAAATTATTCTTATTCCTTATAATAATCTTCCTCACTGAAATAGGCCCAGAAAGGTTAGTACAGTTTTTCACAATCACACAGGCATATAAGATAATCCAATGTGAATCAAAACTAAGTACTAGAAATTCCAATGTCCTTTCTCTTTTTGGCATAAAAAAATATTTTTTGAAACGATACAATTCCAGTCCAAGTTTGTTTGTTTCTAAAATTCCATGCTTTGGAAAAAAGCAATGAAAATTTACTTCATAAAATCTGTCTAAGCAACTTCCAAATACTTAAAACAAAATCAGTTAAATAATGAAAATTGAATTTGTTTATTTCCAAAATGTTAATCTTTCAGAAATAATTAAATGACTCACAGATATATAGAAATTTTGTTTTGGTCACATCCTGAAGCAACTTTTCCCTCTCTTCTATACTTATGAAATGGACTGGAATAATTATTTTAATAATTTAAGTAAAATATGAAATAAATTTACTTTGTAGCAGCCACCTTTTTCAGAAGAATATGTTCTTTTGGTATGAATTATTTAAATGATTGCTTCTACATTACTTTGTAAGCATAGGCAACCAAAATTTCACTTGAAACATTAACTATAACGAGTAGTTTAGCTTGTATATTTAGACTATGGTGCCCATAAATGATCTGAGTTCATAATGAATTAGTGCCAATGCATCATCAGAACCAGTCTGATTTCCATCAGCATCTGGGCAAGATAGGGCAATGTGGCCATTTCCCTTCCAATTTCATTACTTTATCTTTGGAAGTTGTTTTTAGGGGGCTGGCACAAAAAGATACATATATCCAAACACAACATTTCATTTATGTGTAGGCTACTCTATAACTGGATTTATTTTTATCTGAATGAGCAATTTCAGTAAATAGTGACTTGGGAAGTTGGCACATTTATGAAACATATTTATTTTATTAAATTTTAACAAATATGCTAAAAGCTGCAACAAAATGTGCCAAATGCCATGCATGCATATATACTTTAGAGAGTTTACCCAGAAACATTTTCTGCATACTTACACTTTAGTTTGATACTGCACTAAAATATTTGGGTAAATACTGAGGATTTATGACCACACATAGAGGATAAT
This sequence comes from Neomonachus schauinslandi, assembly GCF_002201575.2. Lineage (NCBI taxonomy): Eukaryota > Metazoa > Chordata > Mammalia > Carnivora > Phocidae > Neomonachus > Neomonachus schauinslandi. The sequence continues at coordinate 67,928,212 of NC_058406.1, forward strand.
GATAGATGTATGTACAGTATGTAAGAATTTAGTATTAGGAACGTGTATCATTTGGGAGGTTAATGTTTGTTAACTTCTCCAAAGACTATAATTAAGCACAAGTTTCCTTCCATCCCTTGTGAAAACCTCTGTTAATTTTCTGGGAAGTCATTGATTGTGTTATTGAGTCAAAACATATAAGGCTAGACAGATGGCTTAATGTCACAAAGTTATTGGCTCATATTACTAAATTTTTATTACTAAGTTTCAGATGGAAAGAGAAAGAGCTGTGAATAATAAATATAAAGCAAAATCATGTATATTAGATCAGGCTATTCTCCAATATTAAAAATATGGCACTGAAAGTTTTAAGTGAAAGATTTGTAAGAGTAGAGGAATCAGATCTGAATATGTATGAATAAATCTAATCCCAGTGTATAAAGAGAGTGAGATACAAGTGCTTATTGTGTATAACCTTGAGAAATACACTGACCTTAACTCACTGTCCATGTTACATGATATACAGGTATATTTTGAGCGTTGGATTATTATGGAAAGTGAAAGTGATTTCTAAACTTGTTAATAGGAAAATATTCATAGTGTTCTAAACTCCTTTTAAGGTTTAAGATGGCCTTTATTTTATATAGATTTATTAATATTTGTAAAAAAAATACACAGTTGCTGAAACTATATCAATTTCTGTCCATTTCTATATATTTAATTTATTTCCAAAACATAAATCAAATATGTTATCTTTATACCTCTATGATTATTTTCCTATTAACAAGCTTTGCAACACACTTTCCATAATAATCCAATGCTCAAAATATTCCTATATATCCTTTAACATTGCTAATTAGTCAAGAATGCTGACAGATTCTTCAAGGTCATATGCAACAAAACAAAAAAAAATTTTTTTTCCTCTCTAAATGCCCCTCTTTGACTTTCTGTCCATGTTCTTGCCACATATGTTGAGCTACATGAGGTGGAAGATTAAGCACAATGGTTTGACTGTATTACACAAATTTTTCTTTTCTCTAAATAAATTCATATTTTCCCGTTCTTTATTGGTAAATTACTCTTGGATTTGCTTAAAGAAGAATGAAACAAAAAGCAACATCAAGGAGAGAATGCCACTGTATGCATTTACTTTTAGAAATCCTGAGTCCTCCATGTCCATTTTCCACCAGGAAACTGATGTCATAAACATGTTTTTTTTTTCTTCACTTTTTTTTTACTCTGCACTTTAAGACATTTTGATCTGTCTCCAGAAATTTTCCAGTGAAGTTAAATTTCTAATGTCTGGTCCAATGTCTTCTAATGCAATTTTCAGAGGATCTAAGGATGATTGTTTCTTTTTCTTTCTCTCTTTCTTTTTAAAGACCTTTCTGTATAACTTTCATCTCAGAAGAGTTGACATCTTTTTTTTTTTTCGGTAATTATAGAACTTAATACAATCCTTAACCCTTGATCTTTTCCCCTTGACTTCCTCCTAAGTTATCTCCCAGTTGTACATGTGAGTCAGACAAAAGTAAGGGAAATGGAATGAATGCATGGAAAAAAAGTGATTTTCCTGGTAAGGAACAGGCATGTGCAAGCTTTCAGAACTTCCTTCCCAACTCTTATGCTTTTTTGATGATTGGGATAGCATGGGTAGTAGAAACAGATGCTATCAGATCTACCCCTTTTTGGCTCAGGATAAAGCGAGCAAAGGCTAACAGAATCATGCTGTTTTGCAAACTGACATACATACTTCATCTTTCCAAAATATGTCTGTGTAAAGAAGCAAATTGTGAGGCTTGATGGTGCTATGGATGCCACTGTTCCTTTAGTTAGGGGAACATAGAGAATGGAGATTAAAAAACCAACCAGATTATCAGTTTACAGTCAGCAGAGTCAGCTATCTCTACTAGGTCCTGCAGTTGCTTTTAAAATTCCATTTCTGTGAATTTTAAATCTGTATGCAAAACATTTATATTTCCAAAGGGCCTTTGAATGCTATTGCTGTCCCTGGTGGTAATGGCAGAGTTTTCTGAGAACCAGCACAGGGGGCAGGAAAATCCGAGTTCCCTTCTGAGTTCTGTCCTTGATTATTTCTGTGTCCTTGAATGAATCATTTTAACTTTAGTCTCAGTTTCTCCATTCACATAACCAGTATGTAATTGTACTATGACTCATGCTGCTTATCTCATGTAAGTGTGATCTGAATGGTTGTGTATTACTTTACAATGGAGAATACCTAATTAATTAAGGTTCCTCTGTGGCTGATAAGGCTTCCCATTAAATATATGATAGACACGATTGGCTGATAGCTGTCATATGTTGTATCAGTAACCTGGTAATGACAGCAATTAAAAGTTATTTGGTTTTGAAGGTGATGTTTCCAAACAAGCCCAGCAAAGATCCTGAGACCACAGGATAGGATCTGTTGAAACATGTTGAGAGAATAAGAGACAATGTCCCTCAGGATACAAGCTCTGACATCACTTTTTTCTATGTCCTTGGTTCTCCAAGCCACATATATCAGAATCTGGAGAGCTGAAGCCATCTTGTTATTTATGTGCCTTGCTTCAGCTGTTTGACTCCATCTACTGTGGTGCCTCAAGAGTTAACAAGCTGTGAGCCATAGGATTTAGACCGGGGGTACCACTGGCTGGCTCCTCATGGGGTAAAATAAGCTAAAAACATGTGCTGTTGGTAAGGTTTGTTGCTGTCATTGTTGTTATGCTTGGTTTTGTTTTGAGTTGTGAGCACAAATGCTCAAAAAAATCTGACTCTATTTCCGCAGCCATATTGATACCTTAGTGGCTTAGAAGCTGCCATTTCACACTTTTGGGTTTGTAGCTCCTGGGCTTAGATAAATGGAGAGCAAACAGTGGGGAGAGACACATCTGGAGCCAAGTCAAAGTGGCAAGAATGTCTGTGATTTATTTGAGGAAAAAAATACTGGAGAAGAGCAGTGAAATTGAGAGAAGTTTTTGGTTAGAGGACTTTAGGAATCACATTTGAAAAATACTAGAATTCTAATCAACAGAAAGACTGTTTACCTCAACAAAAATATTATCGTATTTAATTCTATGCTACCAGTTTGAACTGGGTAAGATTCGAGGTAAGCAACACAGGATTTGAATGTAAAAACACAATTCCTTCATCCTTACCACCTTGTTGCATTGCTCTAGAAGACAATATTCACGTGGCATTCTAAACAAATGATCTTTGTTACATGGGATGCAGTACTTTCGGTGACTAGGGAGTTGTCCTATGAGACAGGATGGATATTCCTAGCTTTGTTTTTTTTAACCTTTTTTTTTTTTTTGAAATGTCCTCTAAAATGTTATCTTTCTGTGAATCAGGAGCAAGAAATAACCTGTGAATTGCTAAGGTACACAGATCATCAAGATCTAGGATCAAAGAACCTTTGTAATTAGACAAAGTCATCATTATAACACAGATACTGTGAGTAATATATAGTTTTCAAGTCATTTCATTATACTTCCCTTAAAATACAATTTTGTAAAATATAGTGTCACATGGAGCCAAATTAGATGGAAGTTTTCCACTGTAACTTTCAATTGTCCAACTGAAGAAAATTAAATTTGTAGACAAAGCTGGGTTAAAATTCATCTCCAGGAAAAGTACTTGAGTTCACTTTCCTTGTAATTTGTATTTAAAAATTTATTGTATTTTATAATTATTATTCATGAGCAAGCTTAAGCAACCCACTAATAAAACTAATGGTATGCCACAAGATGCAATTAAAATTGCTTAGGTAATAGGATGACCATTAGAGCTTCCTTCGGAGGAATAACAAGTGCCCAATAGTGAGAGTGCTTGTTGCATCTTGGCTAATTAGTGACCTGAATTTGACAGGCAGTTACTTCAGTTATGAGAGTCCTGTGGTTTCTACATTATCCTTTTTAAAAGGAAAATAATGTGGTATGAGGATTGTTAAGAGAAGGCTCACTCAGAACAAATGCAAAGACAGAAAAATATAAGGATATCATTTTTCCCTTGAGAGTGTGTCCTAGCTGAGACTTCTTGCTCCATTTGTAGGCTTGAAGCAATAGGCCCTTCCTACCCACCTCTTTCCCCTCTCACATTTTCTAACTAGAGACTGTCAAGCCGAATGGCAGCCAGTGCTGTCTCAACTGGATCACGAACCTTTGTACTTCACCTGAAATAGGCAAGAATTAATCAAAGTTCTAAGATTTGAAGAAAAAAAATAAAAAGTTAAATCGTGAGAGTTGGAGAAACCTACCTCTACAGGCAGACTCTCATATGATTTTCTTGGAAGGAAGATGGCAAAGAGTAGGTGGAGGGGAGTTTTATGAAAGGACCTACACAATAATGAAAAGGAATGATGGCAACAACAACCGCCACCACAACAAACAAACCTCATTGAATTTAAGTTTCTATGAGACTTCTGTACTTGGCTCACTCTTTGAAACGGCCTGAGGTCCAGGACTAAAGATGCTTTTTGCCAGGCGAAACTTCTTTTTCATTGAATTGGCAGCATGATGGCAGAACACCTGAAGTTTTTTTATCTGCTCATCTGCCCACCAATTAGGGTAATGCCTGTGGATATCCCGGCTTGGGGGAAGAATCTGAGGTCTCAGAAAGGAGGTAACACTACTATCTGCTAACTGGAAGCTCATCAGACTTTTAGAACACAACCGAGCAGAATTATTTCCCGGAGGCCATCTATGGAATCAACAGAAAGCAAGGGGCTTGCAGTATCTTAAAAATGTTGTTGAATATTTGTTGTTGTTGTTGTTGTTACACAGTATTATCAAGCAGGAAGTTTGGAAGCAAGTGACATTGTATAGAAGTATTTATCTGTTTACTGTCAATATTCAGTAGGTTTTATAAGTTATTATCAGTGCGTAAGAATATGTGAAGATTCCTCGGGTGGTGGTCGAGAAGATTTCTTCTGGGTTCTTAACAAGAAACATTTATGTGTAGTGGTTTCCATTTTTTAGAAAAATAATTTATCTTAATAGAACACACATCCTCCAATTGGAATGTATAGAGCAGCACAGCTACTTCATGAAACATTAAATGGATGGCTTTCTCCAAAGCTATCATACAATGAAAAAAATATTTTTTTGAACATTTATGCTCACAACTCTCCATTTGCATTTAAAAACTGGCTTCTATCAGTCAGCCAGAGAGCTGGTTAGGGACCACTGCCTTTGCATTTACCTAGCATATAGAGACAGAAATAAAACCCTTTGAAGTCTACTTGGTTTTCCCCCATAGAATTTCACATATTTGGCCACACATTTGACGTGTGAAACACAAGCATTGTACTAAAGAGGAAAAGCTTTTTTTTTCTTTTGTACAGAATTTGTTCAAACTTGTCTCTACACATCTGTATGTATTGTAGATGAATGCAGCTTCTTTGATGAAATCCCATAAGGTGTTTCCGCGATGAGCAACACTCATTTAACAAGTGCACTCTGCCATGCAGGCGGGATCTGCCAGGAGCAACAGCATGCCTGGAACGGAAATGTTGTTTAATGAATATTTATTGATTATGAATATTCATTAAATTAACATCTTTATGGCCGGCCTCAGGCTTTGTAACTTCTGTGGCAGTAAAGTGGTTAAGTAAAGTTTCCAATCCAGTCTTGGAGCTCTTTGAGGCTCAGATAAGTATAAAAATTACCAACACTAGGTTTTCTTCTGGAATGGAAAACAATCTGAGATATTCTGACGTGGTTACAATTGGTATCAAAGCCTTTGGTTTTCAGATCATGGTAAGAAGTGACCAGACCCTTTATCTCAAATGTTTTGGTTGTCTTCCTGGCAGATTGCCCTAGTGATAAGCTCACTGTGCTTTTTCATTTTCTCAATCCTCATGCTTAATCTACTAATCCTGGGTATCATCATGTTTTGCATGGATTAGTAAACCAGTTTACTTCTCCAGGTCTCTTTGAAGGCAGACTTGCCATCCTCCAACCCATTTAGGAGAGTGCGATCTTTTTAAAACACACTATTGATCATGTAACACTACTGCTTGAAATTCATCAAAGATATCCCATGGCCTCAGCATTAAATCCAAGGTCCTCACATTGGAGCTGGACCTTGCTATCCTTTTAGCTTTATTTCTCAACACTTCTCCTCTAAATTTTCTTCAGCCATCCTGAAAACTTACCCACTCTAACTCTTGCCTATAAGCCTTAGAACACACTTTACTTGTGGCCTAGAAATCTGCTCACTGTACCCTAACTCTTTAATCTGGTTGACCTTCTACTTATCTTTGGAATATCGTCTTATGCCTCATTTCTCCTGGAAACCCCTTCTAGATCTCTAAAAGGCATAGATGTCCCTTCTCTGTGCTGTCATACAGGTTTACTCCTATTTTAGGACTCACCACACTGCACTGATATTTCCTCTATAGTCTCCACCATAGACTTTATAGTCTTCCTGTAAGTTAGGACTGCATCTTGTTTACCAGTGAAACTCTAGCACCCAGATAGGCGTCCCAACCAATCACCTAACACATGCTTCAAGTATGAGTATGTTTGTTAAAGTCAATTGAATCAACATGATTGATTCTGCCAGAAGCCTTCTTTGAAAGGCTTATCTCCCCCCACTCCACCCCAGGGTTATGCTAGGCTGTTCAGACTAACTCCAGGAAGCATTGGTAAGAAATGCTTATTTTACATCTGAAATTAGTTCTATGGAAAATCTTGCTCAAAAGATTTCTATAGTATGTAGAACTCTAGTTATCAATAACAACAACAAAAAATACCTAAATTAGATAAAGAAAAAGAGAGACATTTATTAAAGGAATATAGAGGTAGCTCATGAAAAATACCAGAAGGCATATATCAGACCTCAGTCTGGAGAATAATTGGAACTCTAAAGTAAAAATAAAACCATAAACTAGAAAGGACTCTGTGTACCTCTTATTTGCCTCTTTTTGCATTCCCATTGCAGATTTCTTCCTCTGAAGGCTTTTCCTCTGCTTCTCAGGCCACATGGCAGATGCCTGAGTTTCTATCACCCCATTCAGAACACAAGCCCAGACCGAACTAGAATTACTTCTGCTTAATTTCTATGGAAAATATAATTACTTTTGGGGACAAATATAAACAGGGTTATCAGGGGCTTGTTCATTTCTGAGTTGAGAAACCAACCCAAAAGACGTAATTTCTGAGAATAATGTTGCCTGACTTAGTGACATAAAAACCACCTACCACCTTTTACTTCAAGAGGAGTATTATGGGGGCGCGTGGGCGTCAGTTAAGCGACTGCCTTTGGCTCAGTTCATGATCCCAGGATCCTGGGATCGCGTCCCACATTGAGTCCCACATCAGGCTCCCCCTGCTCTGTGGGGAGCCTGCTTCTCCCTCTCCCTCTGCCTGCTACTCCCCCTGCTTATGCTTTCTCTCTCTGTCAAATAAATAAATAACATCTTTAAAAAAAAACAAAAAGAAGAGTATTATGAATGCAAAGAATCTTTTTGTGTTTGGCTTTACTTGAAAAACTTTCTATCCTAATTCTAATAACATTTCATTTGTAATCATACAGCTATAGAAAATATCATCAGCTTTTCCTACTGTAGGTGCTGTACCAATATTATTGAGGCTATGCCAAATCTGATGTTTGGGCCTACACAACTCCTATCCCTTTCTCTCACTAGGGTTATGTACGTGTCCGTCAGAGATCCTACAGCCTGGTGACATTCCCATTAGATGTAACTTGCCTCTTGACATCATCGCAATCCATGTGTGTTTAGTCCTATATGACTGGATCTATGGTTGTATTTGTTTTTTTATCTCAGTTAATTTCTCAAGTATTTTGTTCCCTCCCCTTTATCCAATTGGTTTATGAATGGATAATTTTTCTAATCATAGAATCAAAATAATGACGCTAAATCTGTTGCTCCCTGTGTTCTGTTCCCTATGTCACAACTTCAACTTCACCTGAAAACCTGTCATTGGAATTTTGAAGGAAAACAAAAGTCATCCTTTCTGGTAAGGAAAATACTCTCTTCAGCATGGGTCCCCTTCTTGTGATTGAGCTCTGAGTTCACTAAGATCCCCAGGGTTGCTGTCCCTCGGGGGGACATTGCAGGTCTCATCCATCATCTTGAGGGCTACCTCCGAGATGCCCTGAGCTGGATGCTCCACAGTGCTCACCATCTTCCAGGCTTCTTCATGAATTCTTTAGTCCCCCCTCTCTCTGGGCAGGACAGAACAATGCCTTTGGGTGCAGACTTTCTGCTTCAGCTTCACTAGACTCAAACTATTCCAGTGTTGCTGAACAACTGCAAATGTAAGATACTGCCTTACAAACTGCATCGGAGACATCAATCTTTCCTGTTCATGTCAGAATACTCCTGCTTCAGGCTCCCTTGGGCAAGTCTGACCCCATTTGCAGTTGTTTCTAGTTTCCCTGTGGAGATGGGCCTCACTGTTTAATGTTTAACAAATGCTCTACAACACAGGGGTCCAGCTACAACATTTTCTCTAATCAGGATGATGTCATAGCCTGCTCCCAAAGCTGCATTCCCTTTGAGGAATGGTCTGCTTCTGCTTGCTCTGCTTCTGCTAAGATGGGTATGTTCATGGATCGAGGTTCTGAGTGTCTGAGGATTTAGGCTTCAGGTACTGAAGGATTTTCATGAGAAAAGGGAAATAGACATATCTTGGTAAGCCTGGGGGTAGAATTAAGACAAGTGAGTAAAAGCTATTAGAAGGCTGATTTAAATTCAACATAAGGAGAAAACTGAATCATAAATTAGATGTATCTAACAATAAAAGAGCCTGGCTTCCTTTTCACTGTGATTGATCAAGAGGAAGATAGGTGAACAATATAGGGGAAGAAGAGATTACCAAACTGGTGATCAAATAGGGCCAGACTACTTCTCAGGCTCCTTGCAATATTAGGAATTTAATAACTTTATGTTAAGACTTCTCTTTTTCCCTCTCCCCTTCCTCCCTTCCTCCTTTCCTCTCTTTTTTTTTCTCTCTTCCTCTCTTATTTTTATATGAATTTAACCGTTTGAAATTGAATTATACTCAAATTAGTATCATTGCCTTCAAGGCAGCAGGAACTGTAAAGGTTGAATCTCTTTTTCTTTCTTTTTCCCCCCTTTTCTTTCCCAAGAAGTCAAAATAAGCTTATCAAGTGAATGATCCTATTCTCAGAATATTTCACTTTCAAGATTTTTACTTAGTTCCTATATGTATAGCCAGTGGAAGAAAGCACATCAGTCTTTGAACTCCAGGGCTGTCAAACATCTTTCACGACACCAGTGCTGAGGTTTTGAGTCAGTTTTCACCAGCTCATCACAGTTGAAAGTGTGAGCAGGTACCTTTAAGATCTTTCATGGTCTAGGAAGCACTTTCCCGCAAGTGTAGCTGTGCTTCTCTTCATAGAAATTCAGATTAGTAAATGATCTTTTAAGCTTTCTATTACAGAGCTAGTACAAAACCTGCTTACTGAAGAGCTACTATTTTAGAAGTTGGCTTTCCACCAAATTGGTAGAAATTCAGAAAATACTCTGATTTCTGCCTTTTCTGCCAAAGTATTTTGCCTTCATTCTCTGTTCGGACCCTTTCACTTCGATTCGAGTGCTCATTGTGACTTTCCTAGGATGATGCGCTAGCCCCCCAGCATTCAGAAGTTGATCCTTCTGTGCCAAGACCTCTGAGTAATTTCTCTGAGAGGAATCTATCATCTTGGGGTAATACTTTCTTGGTAGGAGAGCAGAGTGGTGGTGATGAAGCAGTGTCAAATGAAGATCCTTTGGTATTTATCTTTGTGTTTTTCCCTGAAAGAGCGTCAATACGTTTTGTTTGCCAAACACACTATGTTGATCTGTAGAACCAAAACAACTTGGAAGCAACAGTCCCATTGTACTGCCTTTGCCAAATTGGAATGCGTCCAGCAGAGCTATGGCCATCTATTGTTTATAGTCCACTTCTTCCAGCCCCCAGGTAACATACCTCCAACAACTGTTTCAGGATTGTTTTAAAGATCCTTTTATTAGATTGATGACTGCTTTCTAGTTACTGTGCTATATCAATCTTCCCTGGAAAAACAAACAAACAAACAAACAAACAAACCCACAGCTTGTGATGTATATCTGCAAATTTTGATGTCATCTCTCTCTCTGTTGGAAGTCCCATGGGCATCTTATCCTACATGTGTTGAAAAAGAACTTATGACCTCCTCAAATCTACCACTTTTCTGGACTTCTTTATCCTAATAAATGCCACTTCTTATGCCTTTTATATACTTTAAAATTATATTTTAATATAATGTGTATTTATATTTATGTGATTATTTTTTAATTCTAGTCTAGGCTCTGAGTTTTATAAAAACAAGAGCCTGGAATGCAGTAGGCTGTCAGTGAAAGTTTCCTGAATAAATAGTAAATACGAAGCCATTCCATGATTTATTAACTATTTATTAATTAACCTTCATTGCCTATGATTCCTCCATTTTTTGAACTTGTCAAACTGTGTAATTTAACAAAAACGCACTTATCTCTGACAAATCCTTAATGAACAAAAAAACTCATTCCAAAATATTACAACAATGCTTCTTTGAAAAAAAATTAGTAGCTAAGGGAGCTCCGATAATTTCCACTTCCTGTGTCCAAACAGAATAGGCAATAATCTTGAGGGTTATGTGGTGGTTTTTTGAGTTACCAAGTTTTTCTATTCCAGTTATGTACTAAATATTCAGGAAAATAACTAGGGAAATTTGGAGGTTTCATTACATTTACAACTTGCTATTTTAAATAAGAGCCTGTATATGATAAACTCTGAAAATATGGATAATTTTCTTTCCACTGATAGAGTCACACAGTGATGGTGGGATAGTGTAGACCAAACTGTCTGCTGATTGATCAGGCCAATTTATTTTTAAAAAATTTTAAGACTTATTTATTTGAGAGAGGGGAGCAGGTAGAGGCAGAGGGAGAGGGAGAGAGAATCTCAAGCAGACTCTGTGCTGATCCCGGAGCCAGATCTCACAACCCCACAACCCCAAGATCACGACCTGAGCTGAAACCAGGAGTTGGATGACCAACAGACTGCACCACCCAAGCATCCCTTATCAGGTCAATTTAATGCATTGATCAGAGCAGAGTTCACCTCACTGTATGTGTACAATGGTATGCAGATGACACAGGTTGACATAAAAGCCTTGAAGTCCCTCTGTTTACACAGATTATTAAGCAGAAACTTATTTGGCTGCTTATTATAATCAAACATCAAAGCCACACCATGAATCAGCATTACCATTTCCAACTAGAATAAAAGATAAATGTGGGTAAATGTTTTCATTTTGTTCACTGCTCCCTTACCCAATGCTTTAGAATAGATTCTGGCACATAGGGGGTACTCAATAAATATTTATTAAATAAATTAATAGGACCACTGCAACAGCAATTTTTTGAGTTGGCCTACTCCTGGCTCCTTTCTGTTCCATTGCTTTAGTCACTATCTTAAACCTAAATGGGATTTCAACCCTACTGAGGTATATACCTTCCCATTAAGCCTGGTCATCAAACCAGGTGTGGGTGTAGGACAATAGGAAGTGATTCAAGGGCCTAATGTGTGAGGTGTCCCAAACCCTTTCAGATCCCACTGAGTCTTCTCATATATCCTAATCCAAAGGGTAAACCTGAGATTTTTCTCAACCTGTAGCCTGTTCCTCAGGACCCTCAGAGGTGCATGATTCCTGTGAGAGAGTCATGTGGTAACTCTAACTATCTTTTATCTTGCTTTTGTTTTGAGTCTAGCAACTGGGGAAGTAAGTTTATTTACTCACGCAGATTTCTTGGAGCCATAAGAGGCATCTCAGAAGCTCTACGTTTCCTCATCCTTTTTATTTCTTTATGTCCCATTAAACTGGCAACTCCTCTGGGCCTCAGTCATACTCTTCAACTTCCTAGGTCTTACAAGCAAGAAGTTAGTTCCCGTCTATGTCACTGAGGACCACACAGGGTTACCTTTCAACAAGGGATGACAAGGAACCTGTCCATCTCTTCTAATTTGCCTGTTCCTAATCTCTGAAGATCTTTTTTTTTTTTTTTTTGCATGCATGTGTGTGTTTACACTTTAGCGTTTTAGCTCCATTTCTAATACTTCTCAGTGTTGGCCTGGTTACAGGAAATGAGTCTGAGAATCAATAGGGTTATTTACTTTTCTAAGTAAAAAGGAATCCAGAAATCAACCTGGAAGAATCTTTTCCCATTCCCTTCCACACTCTCCAGGTCTTGTTTTGACTACCTCAGCATGGCTTACGGCATCTGAGAGATTTAGTTTTTGTCAGTCTATCTAACCTCATCCTGAGCCACTTTTCCCTCTCCACCATATGCTAACTCTGTTGGCCTTTTATTTCTATCATGCTCTACTCCTTCCCACATAATACCTTTGCAACTGCTGTTTCATCTTTCTTCCTCTGTCTCCACCTGTCCGTTCCCTCTCAAACTTTAGTTTCTTCTTCAGGGAAGCTTTCTGTGATTGTCCACGCTATGCTAGTTGCCTCATTACAAACCCTCACAAGCTTTCCTCAATTAGCAGGCTCACCCAGGGTTATCTTAGTCAAGCTAAGTAGCACATTAAGACCCCAGGAGCTGTATTTACCCCCACTGTACTTTGGTGATTCACTGACTTCTGGCTTCTCAGAGAGAAAACATAAGGATGATACAACTGTCTTCTGTCTGACCATATGCATCTGGTTAAAGAAACTCCACCAGATCAGCCAGGTAATGATAATAACAGAATTTATAATAGTAATTGATATCTATTGAGTATTTACTGTGTGATGCATTATACTAAATTGTTTGGATTGTTCTTTTGATCCTTTGTACAGACCTACAGTCATATGGCTACAGTAATAGCAATATGAGTCACATGAGCCCCATTTCAGATGAGAGGAAACTGAGGCCCTAGAGTTAAGTAAGGTGAAGACGTGGCAGAGCCTTGATTTATACCTAGAGAATCTTCCTTCTGAATTAGCTCATGCTGGTACATTGCCTCCCAATCTGTGGAATATCAGCCACCCCCATCTGTTTGCACATTGGTAACAACTGCTAGATTTCTCCCCAGGGAGCAGTTCATAGCAGGCCCTAGGCCCAGCCTTGCCATTTCTGGTAAACCCTTGCCACTCACAGTGGTCCTGTATACTTCACAGCTGAGACCTCATAGGATGTGACCTTGGCAGGATATGTCTGCCTTGTGGCTGGGAAGGAAGGATTTGCCACTGAAAGGAAAGACGAGGGCGCCTGGGTGGCTCAGTTGGTTAAGCGACTGCCTTCGGCTCAGGTCATGATCCTGGAGTCACAGGATCGAGTCCCGCATCGGGCTCCCTGCTCGGCAGGGAGTCTGCTTCTCCCTCTGACCCTCCTCCCTCTCATGCTCTCTGTCTCTCATTCTCTCTCTCTCAAATAAATAAATAAAATCTTAAAAAAAAAAAAAAAAAAAAAAAAAAAAAAAAAGAAAGGAAAGACGATTTGGGACAAGAGGGGTAAATGTAGTGCGGGGAGACAGAGAGTGAACCAAGGAAGGGAAGAGTGATTATCTTCTCATCTGAAAAGGATGGGTGTAAATGTAAATTTGAAAATTAATCATTTTTCATATGTTTCTTTGAATATTTTCAGTGTTCAGGGGAAAGAAAGAGGTAAATAGTTTTATTTATCTATGTTTAAAGAGTGCTTTGATGGGTATGGTAGAAAGACAGAGGGTTAATTGAAGACATTAGTAAAAAAAGTGAAATTAGTTACCTTGGAGACGTTAGGAAGAGAGGGAAGTAAAGGTAGGGGCTGGTAGATAATGGAATCATGAGGAAAAATCAAGTAATAAAGACATGTTCTCTTCTGAAGTTTGTGCTTGAGTAGGAGGCTATTTCTTGTCTCTAGGTCACCAATTACTTTGGTAGAGGAATAACTGTCCTCCAATGCAAAAATCAAAAGCTGCAAGAAAGAAAACAAATAGTCTTTGTATTGAATTTATACGTATATGAAAATCCATTCTAGAAAAATGAGAAAAAACATGCAGATAATATTTAAAATGCTAACAACATACATAAAAGAATATAAAACTTGGAATAGTTTCACTCTTTTTTACGTATATGAATACTTTTGGAATATATAGCATGTGTCTGTCTATTTGAGATTTCTTAACCTGAACAGTGTACTTTATGCTTTTCTTCAATGTCAAATAATCCTCATAAACAAGACATTTAATGGCAGCAAAATATGTGTGCCATAGTTTCTTAAAATAGTCTCTTGAATTAAATTATTATAATCATAAATTATAATTAAATTGTTTGCAATTTTCACCATTATAAACTACACTATATTTACGTATATAAATCTCTGTCTACATTGCTTATTATTATTATTATTATTTTTAAAGATTTTATTTATTTTTTTGGCAGAGAGAGACACAGAGAGAGAGAGGGAACACAAGCAGGGGGAGTGGGAGAGGGAGAAGCAGGCTTCCCTCTGAGAAGGGAGCCCGATGTGGGACTCGATCCCAGAACCCTGGGATCATGACCTAAGCCGAAGGCAGACTCTTAACGACTGAGCCACCCAGACGCCCCTCCATTGCTTATTATTTTTTCAGAACAGATTTTTAGAAATGGAATTACTAGTTCAAAGGATAGAACACTTTCAAGACTGTCTATATTGCTAAATTGCTCTCGGAGAAGCTGTATTAATTCTTCCCATATCATTTATGAGTATTCTCACATCACTAAACTCCCACCATTGATTTAATCATTATAATTTTTATACTGAGTAAAAAGGGTACCCTCTTTGTTTTAATATACATACATTCAACTATTACAGAGGTTAAACCTATTTTTATGTTTATTGATCATTCCTAATTCTTCTGTGACTTGTCCATGTACTTGGCCAGTGTTTTTATAAGAATGTTTGGACTTTTCTTATTGATCTGGAAAAGGTTCCTTATATTAAGAATATACATTCATATTTGTTGTGAATATATTTTCCCTCTTGCCATTAGTTTCTAATTTTATGTATTTTTTTTTTGTCTTATCAAGAACTTTAAGCATTTTGGAGAATCCCTGTCACTGATCTTATTTTTGTGCTTATTTTGTTTTGTGCTTACAATACTCACATACTTTTTAATTTTACATTTTCATTTTTCTTCTATATAAATTAGTTATTCTAAATTAATTCCATGTGGTTAAAATAAAATAATACTAATATGACATAAAATAATACCGATATAGTAACAAAAAACTAATATCTTCTCCTCCATTCTCTTCCCATCTCCCAGGCCCAAGAGCAACTATTTTGAGTTCTGTTTTTCAAGTGATTACCCCTATGTCTCTAAATACGTGGTTGCTGTTCTTTATTGATTTACTAATTTTAGATATTATTTATTAATTATCCAATGGCATATGAAGATTTATCATTTGAATAAAGTCTTACCTTACATTTCCTCATCTTTCTAATATAATTATATTGCTATTTTGAGTTAAATCAATAAAGAGTATTCACATTATGATGATGTAGGTGTTGTTCTATGCCAAGGCAAATTGCGTATATGTTTGCATTTCTTGATATTTTTCCCCAGGAATTTCCAATCACATTTTATTTATTCATGCTATGTCTTTCTTATATTCTCAGTTATTTTTTTCCAGTAAGACCATAATATCTCTTTTTCCCCCAAATCACTCCCTACAGATCTATGTGTCCAACTTTTCCAACCCAGGATGGTTGCTTCAAGGCTTTCTGCAAAGTGTCACCTTGAGCTTCCTTTAACTACTTCCTGAGAAGAGTTGTCTTCCCTTTTGGACCCCGTATCTCTGTCAGACACTCTTCATTTTGTTATCATTAGCTTTCTATTGCTACTATAATTAATTACCACAAAATGAGAAGCCTAAAATAACATAATTTATTATCTTATAGTCCTGGAGGTTAGAATTCCAAAATGGGTCAGCAGGACTGCATTTTTTCTGGAGACTCTAAGGGCGAGTGTTTCCTTGCCTTTTCCAATTCTTAGTGGCCATTTGCATTCCTTGGCTCATGGTCTCTTCTTCTATCTTCAAATTCAGCTCCATAACATCTTTGAAACTCTTCCTGTCTCCTGTGTCCCTCCCACAAGCTTGTAATTACATTGGGCCCACCTGGATAATCTTCCCATCTCAAGATCCTTGACTTAATCATGTCAGCAAAATCTCTTTTGCCAGGCCATATAAAGTAACATATTAGAGGCTCCTGGGAATAAGTCATAAGCATCCTTTGAGAGCAGGGGAAAGAGGGTGTAATTGTTCTACCACAGTTGTGTTTTGTTTTATGTTTATTTTCATTTTTTTCTGAATATCTTGAAAAAACTCCTTAAGCAAATGTACATACACCGTACATTTTCTGACTGTGCATATTTGAAAATCTCTATAATCTACACTGCTTGTACTGAGATATAATATAGTTCAAAGTGTTGACTTCAATTTAAATTTTGGGGGGCTTGAATTGTGACTCTGCTACTTACTAGTTCTGTGCCTTTGAGCAAGTTAATAAACGTTGGTTTGCTCAGTTTCTTCATCTGTAAAGTGGGTATATTAATAACATCTATTCATAAGATTGTTAAAGATTAAATAAATCATTCATATAGTTCTTGCCCCTTAGTATGTGCAGGCTATTGGTAACCTCACACTTGATTACTAGGTTGGCAGGGCTTAGAATTTCAGGCTGAACATTGTCAGAATTTAGAATTCAGTCCTTCATAGTCTTTTAGTATCTACTACTGTTGTTGAGAAGTCCATTGCATTTTGATTCATATTCACAGGGTTTACATGTTCTGCCATGTGAAATCTTTACTCTTGTCTTTATGTTTAGTGTTCTGAAAATTCAAAACACCCAAGTATAAGTGGATCATTTTTCATTAATTCAGTCGGATATATTTTCAGTGTAAATTTTGGGTTTTTTTTTTATCAGTGCTCAGAAATTCTCTTCCACTTTTTTCTCTGTTCTGTTCACTTTCTAGATTCTTTGTTTGATGTTGGACCTTCTGTAGCAATTCTTTATGTCTATTATCTTGTCTGTCATACTTTTCAGCACTAATCATCTAGGATTTTTAAAAAAAAATCAAGTGAATTTTTTTCAGAGAATGTTTTACTATTAATATCTCATTATGCTACAGTTGGTCTTTTTTTTTTTAAGATTTTATTTGTTTATTTGAGAGAGAGAATGAGAGAGAGAGAGAGAGCATGAGAGGGGCGAGGGTCAGAGGGAGAAGCAGACTCCCTGCCAAGCAGGGAGCCTGATGTGGGACTCGATCCTGGGACTCCAGGATCATGACCTGAGCCGAAGGCAGTCGCTTAACCAACTGAGCCACCCAGGTGCCCAACAGTTGTTCCTTTTTAAATTGAATTTGGAGGGTTTTTTGTTTGGGTCCTCTGAGAAGCAGATGCCAGAGAAGGAAAAGATATGCAAGAGATTTGTTGGTAAAACACTGGTGAAGGAAAAAGTGGAGGGAGCCACATGAGGTAGGGACATCTTCAGACAGTGAGATAGATCTGAACCCTTCGATAGAGAAAGGGAAGGAAACAGGGCAGGGGAAATAGTCTCAGATGATTGTAGGTTCTAAATTGAACCCTGCCAAGGGGGAGTTCTGGAGCAAAAGATCCACTTTTAAAAGGTCCTGCATCTCACAGGATTGAGCTTGCTTTGGAAGCCCCACTGTGCCCATTCATTAGGTTGGATCAGCCCATGGATAGTGTGGCCTTAGTGCAAACATGATGGTGAGAACCATAAGGGCAGCAGCTAAGATCAATCAAGTGTGCAGCAGGAGATCTGACCAGTGTCTTTTAATTATCACCATAGTCCTTCCCATGTGTCTCACAGATCTATAGGATGGGGAGCAGGTCTTCTATGGTTCGTGTGGGCCTTTCTTCCTGAGGAGAAAGAGAAGATAAAGGTTAATAGGCTGAACCATAGCTTCCACTATTCAGGTAGTCTCAGGGTCACAACTGGAACTCATTCTCTTCCTCTTCCACTATCCATCCAAATTATCTTCACTCTCTCATCTGTCACCTCGGGAGGTGCTGGTGGCTTACCTCATGGTATGACAAACCTTCAATCCTATGGGATCTGAGCCCTAGGTTGCTGTTTTAGTTTATGCTGCTTTAACAAATCACCATCACCTGAGTGCCTTACACAACAAATGTTTATTTCTCACAGTTCTAGAGGCCAGAAGTCAGGGATCAGGATGTCAGCATGGCTGCGTTCTGGTGAGAGCCCTCTTCCAGGTTGTGGACAGCAGACTTCTCCTTGTATTCTCACATGGTAGAAAGAAAGCTGGCTCTTTGGTCTCTTCTTATAAGGACACCAATCTCATTTATGAGAGCTCCACCCTCATCACCTAATTAGCTTGTAAAGGATCCACCTCCAAATACCACCATATTGGGTACTAGATTTCACATATGAATTTTGGGGGAGCATAAACATCGAGTTCATAACATTTGGCAGTCATACCCTTTAGGCTGGGGTGGCTGCCCGTGTTCATCACAGTTACAGTATTTCAAGGGAGTACTGTGGCCATTGTGTAAATGGAGTCCTACTTTTGCATGCTGATCAGAGTCAATTATTCCTATCACAATAGTGATTCCTTTCAGCTGTTAGTCTCTGGATACAAAGAAGTCCAAAGTGTTTTGGCAGCAGCTATAACTTACAATTCAATGAGACCCCCTGGCTCTCACCTTCCTTTGTATCTAGTATTCCTAATTTCTGTCTGCTCTTGGTTATGAAAAAGAAATTGGCTGAGGACTATTTATACTCTTGACTGAAGTTTCCTCTGGCTTGTTTCTTGTTTACTTCTCCTGCACTTGCTTTCCACATTCCAGAAATTTGATGAGATCTCTTGAGGCTTATTGGTCATCCCCACCCCAACCCTGTACCCAATTCTTCTGGTCACTTTGATTTAAATGATTTTATTTCTTTACTATCATTTCAAAGGCATCTTTGGTAAGAAGGAAATAATATCTGTGGTCAGTATGCATTCTGGAAATGGAAGTTTTCATCTTGAATTAGAAATCTACAAATAAGTTTTAATATGATGTATTTACCTTTTATTATGGTCTAAGCAGTCTCCCTAACTTTGTCATTTTAATGTCCTCTTGAACCCAGTAGTAATTTAAGGAAGCATTTATTTGATAATCTTTTTTCAAAATTCTCAAAGTTGTTGTAGTGTGTGTGTATATGTGTGTGGGGTGTGTGTGTTTGTAAGCTCTATGCTTTTTAAATTTTTTTTTAATTGCACTGTTACTTCAAAAATGTGACCTGAGAATTTACTCTCTGTCTTTTTGTCACTTGATGAATTTCTGTGGCGCAGTATAGAGGATTTCAGCTTCTGAGTAAAATAGTATCAAGGATTTTTCCGATTTTGAAAATTTTCTAACTAAACTCCCTAACGGTTTGTGAGAATGCTTATTTCAACATATGCCAGACCACACTGATTATAACTTAAATAACACTCAAACAAGCCAACAAATTTAAAGATTAAAATAAAATTTTACCATGTTTACACATAAAATATATATCACCATGTTTATAGATAAAACAATATCATCTTATCATTTAAATTGGGTTCTAGTCATTCAGATTTGTGATGTGTGTGTGTGTGTCTGCGTGTCTCTGTGTGTGTGTCGGTGTGTGGTGTTTGTCTATTTTTAAATTTAATTCTAAGTGGGTTTTTTTTTTCCTTGAAGGAAATAACCTTTTACCCGAATTATTGTTATAATTATTTTACAGTTTGACATTCTGCTTTTAACTTACATTTTGGTGTTTTTGACAATCGAGCAATTTAAACATATATGCCATCAAGTCTATCTGAATTTATAATTTGAAATATTTTCCCTATTCTGATAAAGAAATAGAAATACATTTAGGAAACTTTTCTTCCTTTCTTCCTTGATTCCTTCCATTCACCACCTTTGGAACATTCAGTAAAGTAATTATACTTCATACTGTCAGAGACCACTATCCTCTCTGCAACATACGAGTTTTGATGGAATGTATTGCAAAACTAAAGCATGTTAAAAATGCTAGACTATCCCAGAAGTTTTGTGTTGGCTGTATAGCCTAAAAGGAGTCATTAAAGACTCCTCTTCAGAGATGCTTAACGTTACTAGTTACATGCATAAGGGAGCAGAGGTTGAACATGACTTACAGGGTATTCTGGGAAGACTGTATGCTAGTAAGAGCAAGCCTTGCCATTGGCACTGGGTGGCATCATTTGATTCCTTTTTCTAATGGAACTGATAGAGCATACTGCATCACAGAACGTAACAAGGCTATTCCAAAACGGTCAGAAATCTCTCCATTATTCACTCACTTAATAAGTATTTATTGTGCTTTTACAATATGGCCAGTATATCTACTATGAGTAAGTGCTAAAAAAAAAGAGTAAGTAGTATTTCTTGCTTTTTAAAAGTTTAAAATCTGACCAGAGCAGCCACTATGTATGCAGATAAATCATAACACATTAGAATAAGTACAATGGGAGAGTTACAAACAATTTGTTATGAGAAAACAAAGGAAGAAGTAACTAATCAGCTAAAGGGATTGGGGCCTGTTTCCGAGAGAAGATGATGTGTCAAATGGATCTCAAAAAATGAGCCATGAAAGCAGATCTTTTCATTGACCACCGACAGACCTGCACATGGATTTTTCCACAGGGAATGAAGGCAAAAGCCACTCAGTGAGTGGATTATTCAATGCCTTGAGGAGGAAATGGGAGGTAGAAAAAGCGGCAATCAACTACCCTTTCAAGAATTGTGTTTGTGCTGCACAGGGGAAGATGGGCAATAGCCACATGACAGGTCTCTGAGCCCCTCTCATATTCCTGAACTAAGTCTGGATTGTTTGTGGTTCTTCTCATGGCCACATTCCCAGTAGAGCTGGTACCAGAGTAAAAGTTGTGTTAGCTAACCTCTATGGTTTGGATAAGAAGCAGGCCCCTTTCCTCTGTACAAGCAGGAGTATACTTTGCTGTTTTTCTCAAAATCACGGAATACATTGGGGACTTGTAACATTCAGCTTCAAACCCAATGTATGTTATCTGAACTCTACTATGAGTCAAAAGCTTTCCTAGATTCTTCCTCATATATCTTTTATTAATCAACACAGAATCATGGATTTTCGCCAAAAACTCATGCTTTTCAGCCAAACAACAACAACAACAACAACAACAACAACAACAAAACTTCTTAAACATGAAACTTTCTTTCAGTTGCATACCAACTACTTGGATATATATAGTATTTTAGTATACTAAAGTATACATTAAGGCAATTTGACCTCCAGTCATTTTGTTCTGAAGCTGATGTGCAAGCAATTTGTTGGCAGATGGCTGAACTTTGCAGGTCCTTTTGAAAAACTGGTTTGCATTGCAAAGTTAAGACTATGGGGAATCACACACACACACATACACACACACACACTTCAAGCCCAAAAATCACTTAGCTTCAAAATAAATACTAGAAACGTCAACTGCTGACTCTCAAAGAAGAGACTATGTCTTCCTTCAATACATGCTTGTGGGGACTGTCTCAGAAGCTGTGTGGGATTCACTTGTTGGTCAAGTGCAGCTGAGATAAAATGAGGAAACAGCAAGTGGAAAGTGTTCACTAGCTCCTCAAAGCAAAATCACTTTATATCAATTTTAAATTAAATGTAAAAAAAAAGAGAAAGAAAGAAAATGGTGCAATATTTTTTCCTCTGCTTCATTTCTTTTACATTGCCTTCTCCTGGGCATTTTGCTATGTAGAAGGGTAATGTGTTTATACATTCTGGAACTAAGCAGTCATAAAACTGTATGGGCACAGCTTGGAACCACCATCCACAAATTAGAAAGCTCCCCCAGACCTATGCCCATTTTATAAACACTTTATGAAAAAAGAGAAAAAAACAAAAATAAACAAAACCCCAGGAAAGTGGCTTAGGTTTTTTCCCCCACCCTACCCCATATAACTCCTAAATAGTTTATTTGATAATTATACAGCACAAAAATATGATGCAGAGTAATGTAAATATGAACTTTCATCATATAAGAGAAATCATTAAAACTTGCCTTCAGCAGTGTCAGCTGGAATTCAATAGATTCTATACACTTTAGAAATAAAAACCAAAATGCACTCTATTTTTTATACTAAAAGGCAAAGACTAATTGAAAGAGGCATCAGTAAACATATTTTTGTTTTGTTTCTAAAACATTTTTCTTGTTGTGAACTAAAGACTTCAGAAGTCATTAGTGGTCAGAAGTAAAATTATCTTTCCCCAAAACTCTCTGATGCTAGTCTGTACTTTCTAAACAATCTTCTTGTTATTTGACCCATGTTATTTCAGAAAATATGCTGAGCATTGGTAGCTTTGACAGGACTCTAACGCTCCGTTTCTGATGTACTCCCAGATTAAGATGGCAAGTCTTTTGCATCAAAACTGTAAAATAAACAAAGTTTAAGGCATTGCATGTTGGAAGTGTAACTCCTTCAACAAAACAATGAATAACTTATTTACTTGCAACAGCAGTAATATCCTTGAGATTGCTGCCTCATCACTGTAGGCACTGAAATGATATTAAATACAACAGTATTTACTGCTGCTTTTGTTTTAGATCAGTTGGAAACTCAAAAAACATGAAAACTTGAAATAAATATACAAGTAAAAAAGATAAGTAGATATTGAAATACTGTTATTTCAGGCTATGTTGAATAAGTTTAAAGACCCAATATTCTACTAGTACACATGCTTCAAATAAGGATATTCCATGTTTTGTAGCTTGCCAAATTTTGTCATCTAGCCCATCTATCAACAAATGACAAATTGAATTATGGTAAGACCAGGGAATTGTTGTGAATGCTGGTCAAAGAATAGATGGTGATAAATAAGATTGATTTTAATACTCTAATCTATTGAAGATCTAAACATGTTCCAGAATTAGACTATGTGCTCGGCATATTGTAGTTACTTAATAAATATCTGCTGGATGAATGGATAAACTTTATTCATTGCAGAAAATGCCAAAATGCTCCCCGAGGGAAAGAAAGTACTGTCTGTTATGCTTCTGACCTCAAGTTTCATTTCATAGGGAATTGAGCATGCTTTTAACAGAAACTGAATGTTCTATAGAAGTTTGGGGTGTAGGTAGATTGATAACCACTTTTGATGCTCAGCAGGGAACTCATAAATAGTTAAGCATATGCAAATTACTTGAGAGTAGTTGGTCTTCATTTGTGGTTTTAGGTCAGACTAATGATTTTCTCTTTCAAACAGAACCAAATGGATGTGTCAAAAGAGGTAAAATTCTTAATGGGAGTGGACATAAATAGTTTCTAACCTGCTGCTAAGGTTACAAATGTCACTGGTAGTTGTCATTATAATAGAGCAGAGGGTCCTTCATTATTTCAAATGCATTTCCATATCCACAGGTAGTCAGATAAGTGACCATTACCACATGTACCAAAAGGACAAACAGATGGTGTTCAGATCATTCATTTTTTTGTGTGTCTTATAGGATTCAAGCATTTTGGAAGCCATTCAGAGTCATGTGTTTTATATCAACTTATGTAGAAACATTTACATATATTGAACCCTTGCCCTTCTACTCCTGGCTTGGTTTCCTCCATCCTCTCTTTCCTATTTCCCAAGTGGGCAAGTGTGAAAGCGAAGTACAGACTTCCCCAGGGTGATTGGGATATCTCCCATTGAGGTTCTAAGTGAGCATTTTCAATTAATCTTCCAGCCTCCCAGAAATCTCTAGGCATAATCAATAGCCCAATCTAGATTGTACTAAAAGCCTTTTCCCCCTACTTGAGTTTTCTACATTCAACAGTTTTGCCACAGAACTTGAAGTGAGGATAATGACCACATTGACAGTACACAACAGATCACCCTGGCGTAGCGGATTCAGAACTTCTCGGCAGTTATCCTCCAGCAGAATTTCCAACAAATTGTACCCATAATCCAAACTGGCAATGGATATGGCCAAGGAAGCAGAATTGCTGGGCAGAATCCATTTTAGGGTTGTTTTGTTGTGCCTGGTCATATAGATAAAGCCAGGGGGTGTCATTATACATGGTCTTTTTCACATCTCTTGCAATTACTTCACTGCCGCCCACCATAGAGCAGGTTGTAACCTTATCTGGCCCAGCCAAACCCAGCTAACACAACCTGTGATTTGGAGTCTTTTCAGTTGTTGTTGAGAATTGTGGGTTTGACAGCTAGGCATAATAGTTCTAGGAGAGGGGAATATCAGATATTTTTTTAGGATTGATTAAGTGTTTTTACCTGCAGCTCTCTCTCACTCAACCCTCAAAGCACACACCCTAATAAAGGTGCTCAGAGTGCCCTGAATTGATTGACCTGTTAAGTAGAGCGACATCAAACGTATGTTTTTATGGCTCAAATAATGCCTCACGTTTTTTTCCTAACCACATTCCCTATCTCAATTTATAACCTACTCCATTCTTCTCTTTAATTTGGATTTTCTAGTTAGATTGCTCGATTAAAAGTGTAGTGGATTTCACACCTATGAGTTCAATTATACCCTACTAAGTTCAATTTTCAATATTCAACCATATCAAAGCCTACTCCCACCTGGTCTTACCTAGTTGAGAAAGGCCTTTTAGGATCAGCTTTAGAGATAAACCAGTTCATTTCATATTTAGGTCCTAGAGAAATTAGGCTATATGTATCACATGTTCAACAAGCACTGAGCTAATCAGAGCTTGTAGAACTTAGTTTTCCTATGTCAACATTCTTCCCAATATATGACAAAATTTAGCAAAAAGAACAAAAAAGTCTATACAGAAGTTTACTTAAATCAGTACTATGCCTTTCAGTAATTTGGGATGTTTGAACTAATGCACCATATGAAAAACATTAAAGAAGCCCACAGCTATGAGTAAATCAGAGCATGTGAAATCTCCTTATACAGTTTTTGTTGCCACAGGATTTTGTTTTAGGTTTTTAGAACTTTTTGTCATAATTAATATTTTTTGATGTTGCTTCTCTGCTTATGTGAAAGTATAATGCTGTGGCATTTGAAACGAGTACCCTAAAGCTTGGTGGAATCAGCAGTGCATTTCTGGCTCCAAACCCTCCTGGTCAGAAAGTCTGTATTTAGGCATTACCAAGTTACTGAGGCTTAGAAATGTGCTTTTCAATTCAGAGATCTTAGATACTCACATTTCTTTAGGTCCTGACTGAAAGCTTTCTCCAGTGGTGTGATATGGGTAGTATCTTTCCTTACACAAATTTCTCATGTGAATAGTTCTGTAGTCTTGCTTCAGAGAAAGGGTATTGGGACTTACATGATGGATGCATTTTTCCCCCTTTTGTTTAAAGTATTGTATTATTATGGATCACAAGCAACTTTGAACCAATGGTAGATAGTTTGATAGTTCTCTTGTCATCAACTTGTATACTTTTCTACTTTCCCATTTTCTTTAAAAAGACTCAATAGGAGAAGGATGGTGTGGAACACCAAAACCTATTCAGTTTAACTAGACAATTATCTTTCTTGTTTTGCCTAAGATCTCCCCCTCTCACAGATACAGTCCAAAATGTGAGTTAGAGCTCTCAGTTATGGAGAAGAAGCTACTGAATCATATAGTCACTAGGGTTGGGAGTGAGGATGTTAACACTAGACCTTAATGTACCTATGGGAATAATTTGGACGTGGATAGACCTGCTATTTGGGTTATATATGGGCACTTAGTCCATAGAGTTGCACTGATTCCCCATTCATTCATTCATTTAACAATATTTATTAAGTGATTTCTATGTGCTGGTCATACCACCAGTTGCTAGAATTAAACATTCCTTCAAGTTACACATATCTTTTCTCCATCTTTACTTATTTGATTATCACTCATAATCCATGATTATCACTCCAGTTTAATCTGTGATTTCTTCATCAGTCTCAGTTCTTGCCTTGCCTACTATTCTAACTTTCCTTTATTCTTCTTTAAAACACTACTTTTAATCAAAGAGAGACAAACACAAAATAATCAAAGTTAAAACAAAAAAATAATTGTAATTCTCAAATCTCAAACTGAACCATTTATTATTCCCAAGAGGTCAGTGTTCTTTTTTCTCAGTCTAATGATTTCCTGAAATACTGCCACATGCATTACACATTGTAAGAAATATGGCCAGCCATTCTCAATTTTCATTCCACACAATGGTAATCATTACAGTGCTTGGCATCATGTCATAAACTCACTGACACCAACAAAATTTAACTCTTTCTAAGAAAGGCATTTTCATAATATCAAATTTGTTAAAAGTTATTTAACATTACTCAAGTGGATTGATCTAATCAATGTGATAAAACACTGAAACAATGATAAGTAAATAGCATTGTTAATTTAAAAGCAGATTTCAAAAGATAATTATTTAAGCATAATATAAATGTTTACCTAAAAAAATTTACTAGTTAACTGACAAGCTGAAAGAAATAGTTAAGTCATTGAAGTGGTCCAATATTTGATAAGTGTAAAAATTTGATATTGTACAAAATTTTGATAATGTAGAAAAAGTGATAGCTTTCTTATATACACTAATAGCAACAGAGAAAAGATAACAGGAAAATATAATAAGAAAAACTTTATTACAGCATAAAAAGAAAATAACTATATAACTACATAAAACTTGGGACTATAAAGAAATATTTATATAAATGTAAAATAAAACAATCATAATTTTTTTGGTAGGGAGATTCAATATTGCAAAGATTTCTATTTGCCCCAAATTATTCTATAAATTTAACTCAGTAAAAAGCTATGTGATACTGTATGACACAACTGTAAACATTCTCTTAGGTGTCATTCAGAAGAATGCATTTACATGAATACCCAGAAATTTTGACAACAATATGTGTCACTGATATTAAAACACTATAGAAAGAGAAATTGAAGCAGTTCATATTTGTGCATGAAAAAGTAAAGCAATTGTGGTACAGAATAGGGATGAGATACAGTGAATTTGATTTTCCAAATTAGTTGAGAAAAGATGCTTTATTAAATAAATGATAGTGGATCAGCTGACCATCTATTTGAGAAAAATAAAATATCCATCATATCATACACAAAAATTAATTCCAGATTGAATATTTATATAAAATATAAACCAAAAAAGTACTGAAACAAAATATAGAAATTTTGAAATATTGAACAGCAGGAGCATAAAACCAAACTCAGAATTATAAAAGAACAACAACAAAAAAAGCAAATTTTACTCCAAATACTTTAAAATTTTGCATGGGGAACATACATCATAAATAAAGTTAAAAGAGGGTGCTTGGGTGGCTCAGTCAGTCAAGTGTCTGCCTGACGTGTCCCAGGGTCTTGGGATCGAGACCTGCATCCAGCTCCCTGCTCATCAGGGAGTCTGCTTCTCCCTCTGCCCTTCAACCCACTCATGCTCTCTCTCTCGCTCTCTCTCTCAAATAAATAAAATCTTTTAAAATTAATTAATTAATTAATTAAGTTAAAAGAGAATTTGTTTGTGGAAAATTATTTACTATAGTCCTCAATGTTTAATGTCTTTATTATATCCCACTGCCTACAGATATAAAATAAAACAAAAAATAAAACATCTTGATAAAAATGAAGAAATATTATGAAAAGAAAGTTCAGAAGAAAACTACAAATGATCACTAAACATAAAAAAATTCCAACCTCACTAATACTCAAGGAAATGCAAATGAAAATAATAGCAATACAGTTCACTATCAGAATGGAAATGAGATGGAAAAGTGGTCGTTCTCTATGCTGGTTCAGACTGAACTACCTTTTATTGGTTGGTTTATCCATTTATACTAAAATTTATATGACCTTACATTTTTCTTCAGCAATTCCCTTGTAGAACTTTATCCAACAGAAACTCAAATGAGTCATCAAAGGGCATTAATTACAGCAATGTCAGCAATAGTGAAAAAATCAGAACTAATCTAAATATTCATCAATAGGAAACTGGCTAAATAAGTTTATACCTTCATACAGGGTAATGCAGTAAAGCCATACCAAAAAATGTACTCTTTGTTTCTAATACAGAAATGACTACAAAGAGTGACCTTTAATGAAGCCAACTGAAGCCAAACATCCCACCTGAATCCTTCCTGAATTCCTTATCTACCAAAGTTTGAGAATAAAAAAGAAAGATGTTGTTTTAAGCCACTAATATATGCGGTGGTTTACTACATAGCAATAGAAACCCCAAATAGCCACTAAGACAGAATGAAAACAATTTTCCTATTGGACATAGAGAATGGAATGAGGAGATTAGCCTGACTACCGTGGAGAGAAATAAAATTAGGATATATATATATATAGCGAGGGGCA
Source organism: Neomonachus schauinslandi (assembly GCF_002201575.2). Taxonomy (NCBI): domain Eukaryota; kingdom Metazoa; phylum Chordata; class Mammalia; order Carnivora; family Phocidae; genus Neomonachus; species Neomonachus schauinslandi. Next base: position 67,956,535 of record NC_058406.1, read on the forward strand.
AAACGTTAGATCTTAAAAACTAGGTAAAAGACACTCTGTGTTTCATAGAACAGAGAGATAATTGTTGTATAACAAAATCTTAATATCACAATTTTAGAGAAAGAAAGAGGGAATTATATTCCCCTATCTAGCTGTCTACTACAGATCCTTTCTTCCAGGAAAAAGAAGGAAAAAGAATTCATTGGAAGGGTTAGTCTCAGCAACGACAGTAAAAACTTCTGTGTTGCGTCTGAAGGAGAATCTGAAAGCTCTTGTAGCAAGCAGTTGGACCAGATGACCTTTAGGAGTCCTTCTAATTCTTTGATTCTCTTAGAAGAAGAGTTTTCTTTTTCTAAATTGTTTCTCCGACGGCTGGGCCAGAGCCCTCAATATGCTGCTAACTCTCTGTGGATGCTTTTCGTTTGTCACTGGCCCTCCAATGAGACATCTGGAACTAGGCACCATATTCCTGATATGTGGTCTGCATAGGGTGGAGGGCACTGTAACTCAGAGCATCCTAGTTATTTTGCATGCCAGTTTCCCCAGAATGTCTAAGCACTGAAGGGCAATATCGTTAAAATATTTAAATATTAATTAAATAGCTAAATGTTGATAATAATAGGAAATGCAGAGTCTAAGAAAACAAGATATTCTAGATATATTGGAAAAATGGTCTTATTATAAAGGTAGGGTATTCTGCTCATATTAGCCTGTTGATAATCATTTTATTCTTTTGTTGTAGCATCTAAATAGCATTCTCCCTAGAATCTTTATCCTTCCATTCATAGCAGATTATTTCACTTCTTCCTCTTTTTTAAAATATTTTATTAATTTATTTGAGAGAGTGAGAGAAACAGAGCACAAGCAGGGGTTGGGGGGTGGGCAGGGAGCAGCAGAGGCTGAGAGAGAAGCAGACTCTCCTCGGAGAAGGGAGTCCGATGAGGGGCTCTGATCCTGGGACTCGGGGATCAGGACCTGAGACGAAAGGAGTCACTTAACTGAGCCACCCAGGTGCTGCTCACTTCTTCCTCTTTCACAAAAAAGCTATTTAACACAAAGCCCCTAAATTTCCCCTCAGTCTACCTGGATGTGTGCTTGAGTTCGAGTCAGGGTCTCTTCTAGTTCTCTCCTTGACCTTTAATTTCATCTAGATTCTGCCCTATCTGCATCCTCAGCCTTACTCTGCAATCACTGTCTGGCTTCCTCAGTTTTGCCCTTTATATTGACATCTTCCACTGGATCAACAAACACATTCTCTAATCCACTCACAGAACTGGTTTGGCCAGATTTCTATGCTTTTATCTTCATTCTCCTTAACTGAAATCTGTCCCTTGGTTTAAAAGTATTCATTGTAGACCTGTCTAAACAATTCTTCAAAACATCAGATATCTGTTATCTGTGTCTAGAAACCTACACTTAAAATATATTAAAAAACACTTATTTTCTTATAGACTTAAGAAGAAAAAAAACAAAACCACACCTGGAATTGTGTTAATGTTGGAGATAGCATTTGGATAAATGGATTGTAGAATGGATTACAGAGTTATTTGTACAATTCTTTCCAAATAGGACAGTTAAGTAAGCTTCCTATCCCAGAGGGGAAAAAAAAATGAGATTTTAAGCACTCTTACAGCATTACATTTTAAAAGGGCTGTTATTATTTATTTATTTAGTGTCTGACCACAAACAGTTATTGAAAAGTACTGCTATAACCACTTTAAAGATAAAATAAATGGGGAAAAAAGAGAAATGAGAGTAAGACCCCACTCCAATTACAGGATGAGTTAATGAAAGGGTAAGCAAGAAACTTAGATTCTAAGTTCCCTCAAATCCACCAGCACAGACTTGCCAGCATCAAACCACATTTCCGGAGAGAGGCAGCCTCTCACTAATCTGGTGATGCAGGCTTCATCAAAAAATATCAATTTTCAGTCTTCTTTTTAATATTCCTATGCTATAGAACTCATCATAGTTGATTTGTGGCTGGTTAAGGCAATATTATCAAAATGAATTTGAAAATCTAATATAATCACTATTATCACTATCAAAATGTTTTGTATTTATTTGCATAAAGAGTGCTGTTACTCTATAAAATCATTTAATGTGCTCTTTCTTTCACTTGTAGGAATTTATTGTATTTATAAAATAATGACATGGGTGGACATTTGACACAGGCTTTAAACAAATGCATAATTTAAGTAAATTAATTAAAAATTTTTGAATAAGTAAAGGGCTATCCATCTAATTATTTTTCTAGCACAGATAATGCATGAATATTCAGGACCAGAAGATAGGATCATTGAGGGAAACTGGGAAGAGGTAAATAACATGTGTTACAGAGGATAATTTACTGGAAAATGGATAAAGAAAAGAAATGACATGGTCCTTGAGAAGTTGTGAACATAAGGAACCACATTCTTTGGATATATGTGGTGGAAAATTTAGAATCACTGTATTGAAGAAGTTTCAAATACTGTTTCTACAAATGTCATCCTTTGAAGTAAATAGTTTGCTAAACCTCAACAGAAACCAATATTCAACATAAAATAAGTATCTACTGGTCAGTTGATTGCGTATGCACATTAGAAGAGATCACAGTTCAAAAGTCATTAAAAATATTGAATACTAAAATATTGAAAATAAGCTACTGTAATAAAGAGCAACTCCTTCCCCCCATTTGGTTTTATTATATTAGCTACCATTTATTTGGTACTGTTTAATGAAGAGAATTGCCTAGTACTTAATCATACGTGTTTATTCATTCACTTATTTGTATTTATTCTATGGTTTTCTTCTTATCCTTAATTTTGCATTTATAACAATCAATGCTATGTCTGGATGAGAATCAGGAGTCAAAGCATGGAAAGCTGAAATATTCTGTAATCTAGCAGGTTAGTCTCTGTGAGGATTCACTGTCTAAGCATAGAACAACTTTTGAGCAAAATTCAGGGAGAATGTAAATAAAATATAAGGACTTGCACTCATACATGATAGATATAAGAAGAAAGGTAGAACAGCAAAGTTGAAGTGTGCTTTTTGCTAAAGTCAGCATGATACTGTTCATTTTTACCATAGACAATCCCTCACCATCTCTTATTTTTTTGAATTTCCACCATTTCATGGATTGTGTATGTGTGTGTGTATGCAAGCACACACATAAATACCAAGCTGATTGCTATAACAGTGTGCTAGGAAATACATGGACATAAACACCTTGCACCCTCAGCTTACATACAATTAGAGAGAGCAAAGGGAGTGACGAGATTCAAACCATGGGGGCTGTCCAACAATGACCTGTGATGAACAGGACACATCACCTAGAGCCTCAGGTGTCTCACGTGTCCGACCCTGGTGGAAACAAGCCACTTATTTCTGGAACTTTGAATTAGACTCTAAGTGGTAAGTCCTAGTGAAAATAACCTTCACCAGAAAATACAAATCCCATATTCCTGCATTTCTATTGGTGACTCACTGTGTAACTCCGGGTAAATCACTCAGCTAGATTTCTGTCCTATCTACCTCATAGGGCTTTGACATCTATTTGTCATTGCACACTCCCCACAACCACAAGCCACTCAGTACTGTCAGTTATTCCTACATTTTATATCCATTGAGGGCAGGGCCTCCACATTGTATACAAAGTGGCAGTAATGGTAGACAATTAAATTATAAAAAGGAGAAAAGTGAGGCAAGGATGTTTTAATTCACATTAAAAAATTATTCTGATATATAAGCCAACAGAAAAAGCATTAACTGTAACCACAGGAATATTTTATAACATGCTTAGTTGGGGATGGGGTATGTCCTTCCAAATACATAAAAATATCACTTTGTTCATTCATTCATTCAACACATAATTGAGTGTTTCCTATGTGTTATTACTCTGTGTGTTCTTGGGACTATTTCACTGAATGGAACAAGGATTTCTGACCTCAGATTTCTTATGTTCAAGAGGAAGGAGACTGAAAATAATCAAAACATATAAGCAAATTATTTAGTATGTTAATAGGTTATAAGTGTTATGGGAAAAAAAAGAAAACAGTAGAGTAGGAGAAAGGGAATCAAGAGTGCCACGGTTTAGGGAAAGGAGTTAGACTCTTATATTAAATATTGAGGTTAGGGTAGCGTCATTGAGAAGATGACATTAAAAGAAAGAGAATTAGTGATGCATAAATATGGAGAGAGTATTCTATTTTTTTAAGATTTTGTTTATTTTTTTGACAGAGAAAGAGAGAGAGAGCACAAGCAGGGAGAGCTACAGGCAGAGGGAGAGGGAGAGGGAGAAGCAGGCTCTGCTCCAAGCAGAGAGCCTGATGCAGGGGCCCTGGGATCATGACCTGAGCCAATGGCAGATACTTAACTGACTGAGCCCCCCAGGTGCCCCAGAGAGAGAGAGTATTCTAAGCAAAGAACACAGCTAGAGCAAACTCCTTAAGGTGAGAGTAGGTTCATCATGTGTAAGGAAAAGTAAGGAATCTCATAGCTATATTGAGGGGAGAATAATGGGAAGTGAATTAAAAGATAATTGGATTCAGGTACAGGGGTAGGGGCCATTTAATGCTATTAAAGAGTTTTGGCTTTCAGTCTGCATTAAAATGAAGCCATTAAACTTTTTTGAATAGAGGAATTATATGATTTGTCTCAAATGTTAAAAGTGTTCCTCTGGCTACTGTGTTAAGAAAAGACTGTCAGAAGACAATAGTAGAAACCAATCAGGAAGACATCACAGTAATCAAGTGATGGATGATGGTAGCCCACACCAGGATGGTAGCAGTGGGGATGAAGAGAAGTGATGAGATTCTGGATATATATCAGAATTTACTGATAGGATGGATGCAGGGTATGAAAAATAAGAAAAGAGTTAAGGAAATATATATGTATATAAAATATATGTATTTCCTTAATTCTCCTTTTTTTTTAGAGAACTCTTCTCTATTTTATATCTATCTATCTATCTATCTATCTATCTATCTATCTATCTATCTATCTCCCCCCTAAGCAGTTAGACAGATGGAATTTCCATCAGTGGACATGTAGAAGGTTGCAGGTGGAGTAGCCTCGTGTTTATTTTAGGGCATATATATTTCGAGATGTCCATTAGACATTTAAGTGGATAGTTAAGTAGACATAGATACAAATTTAGTATTTGGGATAGAAGTCTGGGCTAGATATATAATATATAAATGTGTGAACAGTTGCCATATGATTTATATTTAAATCCATGTGATTGGAATGAGCTCACCAAAGACATGAATGGAGACAGTGAAGAGAAGACCAAGGGCAAGGCCAGGGGGTCTTCTAACAGTAAGAGGTTGGAGAGAACAAAAAAAAGAATCCAACAAGCAAGACTGAGAAAGAGAAACCAGTGAAGAAGGATGAGAAGCAAGGGAGTGGGTGGTATGAAGATGGGGAAAATCTATCAAGGAAGTGGATATGCTATTGATATTGGCCATTGGTTTGCCAGTGTGGAAATCAGTGGTAAATTTGATAAGAATAATTTTGATGGGATGATGGAGATAAAACCCCAACTTGAATTGGGAGAAAATGGGAGGAGAGAATTAGAAACTACAAGAATAAATTACTTCCTTAGAGTTTTTCAATAAGTACAACCTAACGATAGATAAAGTGACAAGGAAGAAGGAACAAGAGAATTTCTTTAAGAATTTAGCTATAACTATATGTGTGTACACTGATTTCAATTATATAGGAGAAAGAGACAAATATTAACATAGGAGAAAGAGGGAAGAATGGCTGGAGTTATGCTGCTCAAGGAATTTCTGGACTGATGTCCTTAAGCAAGAGGGAATGGGATTTATGCACAATTGGAGGGATTGGCTTCAAACAGAGATAAGATTAAAACCCATTGCTTTGTCTCCTAAGCAGTTTCTATTCCATGTTACACCCATGAATATTATGGAATAAACACTCACTGATAGAATATAATATGTCTCTCTATATTAAGTGATATAATTTCTATTATGGTTATGAGGATAGGGTTGGGAAAATTTTAGTAAGTCAGAAAGGAGTAACTTAATAACATAGTAAATTCAAAATCTCTAGAGAGCCCTTGTCAATAATACGAAAATGAACATTAAAACAAACTCCATATCCTTTAAACTGTTTATACCTTAAGTTCCATTACTTATCTACAAGACCACTGAACAGAAAAGGGTCTTAGAACTAATTTATCATTTTGTAAAACCATGGATTTCATTCCACTTCCAAGACTCCAACTAATTGAGGTTCGGCTGCCTAAAGAGCCTATAAAGAAACTACTAACATCTAGAAAGAATAGCTTTTTAAGAGTGAGAACCTGTTCTTACATATGGGCTTCAGAATGAATGGTTTCATTGTATGAGGCTGTTCATTAAAGTTCATGTTGTGAAGAGATACTTTCTTGGCATTTAACTTCTTTTTTTCTTTAAATTTTTTTGTTCTTGTATTCTGTTCCTCTCTCTTTCTTTTGTAATCCATTTATGAAAACATGGTTAATTTAATTTGCCTAAATCAGTAGAGCTTCATTCATGTCACTGTCTGCTTAAAAGCCTTTAGTAGTTTATCATTTTCTAGAGAATTAAATCCAAATTGCCTTGGTTCTATAGTCTTGTTTTCAGCCCCACTATTACTTAGTCCAAGTTGCCATTGTCACTTATTGTAACAGCCTGAAACTCATTGCACACGTGTGCACACCATACACCACTACATACCCATGTTTTACACTTCACACTGTGTCAGCTATCTATAGCTATACTGATGCTGTGTAACAACCACAAATCCTAGCAGCTTAAGACTTTAAATATTTATTTAGTTCGCAAATCTGTGGATTGATTGGGTGGTTCTTTGGGCTCCTCTGGAGAGCTCTGCTGATGTGAACAGGGCTTAGCCGAATTCAATCACTAGTTACCAATAAGCGTGGCTAAATTGCTGATCTTGGCTCGACTCTCTCAGGTGTTTGGCTAGAGGTCAGGTGGTCTGGGTGGGCCTCAGCAGAGACGATGGGCAACTCAGCTTCACATTTCTTCATTCAGCCGGCTAGCCAAGCATGTTCTCATGGTGGAGCAAAAGGAAGTAGCAACATGCAAGTGCTTTGTCAAGTCTATTTAAATCCAGTTTGCCACTGTCCTGTTGGCCAAAGTCACATGGTAAGCTCAGAATCATCATGGGAAGGCAGTAAAAGAAGGCATGAATTTAGGGAGGTGTGATAGAGTGAGGCCATTAGTGCAATCAATTTACTACAAAGACCTAAATTCTTTACATGGTCTCTTGGCTCACAGACCCATCTCACACAATTCTCTCCCACTAGCTGTCTAGACACTGTTTCCTTTGCCTCATCCATTTAACCTAGTTAATTCTCATTTATCCTTTATCTCAGTTCAAATACCCATTTGTACAAGAAAACTTCTTTGACCTTCCAGGCTGTCAGAATTCTTTGTTATAACCCCTCATAGAACCATGTTCCTGTCACAGAGCACTGGATGTGGGTTGAATTATTAATGTGATTATTCAATTAAACTAAACTAAACTAATACCTTTATAAAAACAGGAACTTTGCCATCTCTCGTGCAACACTTAGTATTCAGCATTGTGCTCGGAACATAAATGTTCGATAAATATTTCCTGGATGACATTACTTAAGCTATTTAAATTTTCCTGATCGTTGTTTCTATCCTTGTATTATTTTCTGAAAAGCTCTTTCTCTAAGAAATGTTAAGATTTCTCCTTCCTTCCTTCCTTCCTTCTTTCCTTCCTTCCTTCCTTCTTTTCCTTCTGAAACTGTCATCTCTTACTCCATGGAGCTAATACAACAACCATTTTTCTTTTTTGCCTATTCTCTCAGACTTTCAGTTAGACCTCATTTCTAAGTTCCAGGTCTCTCAGCAATTATTTCTTTATTAAATAGCACAATTGAAGGAAAATGTAAGTAGGAAATTAATTGTTGTCCCTCAGGCCACACCCTCCCCACTTCATTGTAGTCTTGAGAAGAGAGCAATAAAGTGCAAATTGGTCTTGTGAATTAGGGATGTGCTACCATGTATTTCCCAAAGAGGTGTCTGCTGTAGTCAGTAGAACATTAGATTTGGAATTTGGAGATGTGAGGTAAATGAGCTGTGGGTCCCAGCATGAGTCTTTTTACCTCTTTGGGCTTCAGTCTTATCCATGATATTTAGAGAGGACATAAAGTCAGATCAAGTCTCACATTCTTTGTAGCTTTAAGAAAAATTTCCAAGGAGTGTTTTGGTATGCACAAATCACATTTTTCTGTGTTCTTCCTTAAATGGTTGTATATTTCTCCAACTGAACCTATCTCATTATGTTGTTTAAATGCCTGACTTCTGTATTAGGCTATGATTTCTTTTTAGCACAAGAACCATCTCTTCTTCCTGGCACTTGGCAAAATTAGGTGCTGAATTTTTTTTTTAACCTCAATGAAGACTTTCATCCAATTCTCATTTATGCTTGTACATTTTAGGGCACATATTTTCAGAGAACTCCCTTGTGTGGAGGCTGTTGCCTTAGGTATAGGTTAGACACATTGGAGACTCCAACTGGGAGCTGTTAGCTCTCATTCATTAGTCCTTCCTTGAGCATGATAAAGTTATACTGAATAGGTGTCTTGACATGCTAATTTGAGAAACAAATGCAAATCTGAAATGCAAAAATAGAGAGAGCATTTTGCATTTACAACCTTGCCTTTTGGAATCACACATATTGAAGAGGATGCCCTTAAAATCAAGTTTCATAATATTTAAGATATACTAGAGTGACATGGAAAATGTTAATTTCAGATTGTGAGAGTTCCAGTTATTGAAGCCATCCACCAATAACTACACTGAAGTAATGTCAAAGAATCCCAAGAGTGTTCCAGTGAAAAAAGAGTTTATTATGGAAAAATTAATGGACCGTTTTCTTTAGCTGCTCCTGCTGGTACAGCTATGATGGGTAACATACACCAACTGAAATATCCTTCTCATATGTTAAATCACACATTTTCATCCCAGGGAAATAGAATGGGCTTCATCTTTGTTAAATATGTTTGGTTGCTTTGAGATATTTTCTCTCCTTTTCTGTTTTTTCTATCACTGTTTTTATTTTAATAAAAATATTTTATAGGCTTCATGCAAAAAACAATTCAATTGTGTCTTTTTTCATAAATAACTTTATGTTAGGAATTGAGTTAAATGGCTCTCCTGTGACCTCCATCTTGTTATGATCCAGAGGTCATTACAATTTTGCCTTGAGGGTGTTAGGCTAATGATTCCAATGCTTACCTTGGTAAAGATGGCCCTGTTCTAGTGGTGCAAGCTGAGTGTGCACTCTTTTCTAACATGTCCAAAAAAAAAAAAAATTACAAAGGTGTTTGATGATGGTCAATCTTTGCTGCAAGCATGGGAAGTTATGTTGGTTTGTAAAAGTTTAAAGTTTTACATGTGTTCTCCATTAGCTATACTTTTATGTTAAGAAAATAATTTCTTCAGGAGACCATCATAGCCTTGATTATTTCAGCATAATAAAGAGTTAAGAAATCTAAAATCTCCTAGATCCTGAAAATAAAATCACAATGAGTATTATTTTTCTAAACATATTGCACAATTCTTTGCAGATGTGTAGGGGGAAATGTATCACAATGAAAAGCACTGCCATTTGTAATTCTACAGAGCATGAATTGGAACATCAGTTCTCTGCTGAAGCTATTCTGTTCCATTCTGTGCTTGCTTCATGGACTGTTCCAGATCCTTAAAGAGCAATAAATTAGCCTACTTTAACCTATTAGATTAAGGAGCCTGGGTCCTTCTTTGTAAAAGGAAAAATTACATTTAAAGATCTATATTGTCTTTGAGGAAAGGAAGAATTGATCATTTCTACTTCCAATTTACTTCACCTGACAGCTCATATTCTGGCCTTTATGTCTGCAGGGTTAGCAGGTAGCAGGTGATTAGACTAATATGACACATAAAACCCATAAAACATATTGCTGATTAATTTTTAACCCAGTCTGTAGTGGAGAACTTTGACAATTTTTCCAGATGTGTTAGAACTCAAATGCCCTAGAACACCATTCAAAATCAGGATTAATGAGTGTGTTATTTATAACTCATTATCCTTAAGAATTTTATTTTGTGGAAGTTATTTCACCCTCAAATTTGCCCAATATAGGATACAGGAGTCATTTGGCTTTGCAGTGTTGATTATGTATTTTTTCCTGCAGTTCTTTCATAATTGCTTCTGGGTTCAATTCCACAAATTTTTACTTATGGTGTGTTTCCTTGACTTATTTCCCCATTTTGTCTCCATGGATCAAGTGTTTGACAGAACTGCAGAGGAGAGAAAGCCTTATTACCAGATTTTCCACTAAAACTAACGATTAAGTCAAGTTCATATTGAAAAGTCTTTTTTTTTTTAAAGATTTTATTTATTTATTCATGAGAGACAGAGAGAGAGAGAGAGAGGCAGAGGGAGAAGCAGGCTCCCAAGGAGCAGAGAGCCCGATGCGGGACTCGATCCCAGGACCCTGGGATTATGACCTGAGCTGAAGGCAGATGCTTAACCATCTGAGCCACCCAGGCACCCCCATATTGAAAAGTCTTTAATCAAAGTTGTCAGCTTACATATGGTCACTACGTTTAATGTAGTCAAGTGCATCTATATGAAATGTAAAGAACAAATTTATGGTTCACTTACATATCTAAAAAAACACTTTGGATCATAGACAATTTTCATTTCCTTCATGGAACCAAAAATAATACAGAAGAAGAAGAATGAAGAAGGAGGAGAAGAAGAAGGAGAAGAAGAAGAAGAAGAAGAAGAAGAAGAAGAAGAAGAAGAAGAAG